>NW_027210685.1:0-175000 GCF_029030835.1 Brachyistius frenatus
TGGACTCATGTGTACAGTATGTTTCAGTGAACACACGTGTACAGTATGTTTCAGTGAACACATGTGTATAGTAGGTTTCAGTGAACACACGTGTACAGTATGTTTCAGTGGACACATGTGCACAGTATGTTTCAGTGGACTCATGTGTACAGTATGTTTCAGTGGACACATGTGTACAGTAGGTTTCAGTGAACACACGTGTACAGTATGTTTCAGTGAACACATGTTTACAGTATGTTTCAGTGAACACACGTGTACAGTATGTTTCAGTGAACACATGTTTACAGTATGTTTCAGTGAACACACGTGTACAGTATGTTTCAGTGAACACACGTGTACAGTAGGTTTCAGTGGACACACGTGTACAGTAGGTTTCAATGAACACATGTGTACAGTAGGTTTCAGTGAACACATGTGTACAGTATGTTTCAGTGAACACACGTGTACAGTATGTTTCAGTGAACACATGTGTATAGTAGGTTTCAGTGAACACACGTGTACAGTATGTTTCAGTGGACACATGTGCACAGTATGTTTCAGTGGACACATGTGTACAGTAGGTTTCAGTGAACACACGTGTACAGTATGTTTCAGTGGACTCATGTGTACAGTATGTTTCAGTGAACACACGTGTACAGTATGTTTCAGTGAACACATGTGTATAGTAGGTTTCAGTGAACACACGTGTACAGTATGTTTCAGTGGACACATGTGCACAGTATGTTTCAGTGGACTCATGTGTACAGTATGTTTCAGTGGACACATGTGTACAGTAGGTTTCAGTGAACACACGTGTACAGTATGTTTCAGTGAACACATGTGTACAGTATGTTTCAGTGAACACACGTGTACAGTATGTTTCAGTGAACACATGTTTACAGTATGTTTCAGTGAACACACGTGTACAGTATGTTTCAGTGAACACACGTGTACAGTAGGTTTCAGTGGACACACGTGTACAGTAGGTTTCAATGAACACATGTGTACAGTAGGTTTCAGTGAACACATGTGTACAGTAGGTTTCAGTGGACACATGTGTACAGTATGTTTCAGTGAACACACGTGTACAGTAGGTTTCAGTGAACACACGTGTACAGTATGTTTCAGTGGACACATGTGTACAGTATGTTTCAGTGAACACGTGTGTACAGTATGTTTCAGTGATACATGTGTATAGTAGGTTTCAGTGAACACGTGTGTACAGTATGTTTCAGTGAACACACGTGTACAGTATGTTTCAGTGAACACATGTGCACAGTATGTTTCAGTGGACACATGTGTACAGTAGGTTTCAGTGAACACACGTGTACAGTATGTTTCAGTGGACTCATGTGTACAGTATGTTTCAGTGAACACATGTGTATAGTAGGTTTCAGTGAACACACGTGTACAGTATGTTTCAGTGAACACATGTTTACAGTATGTTTCAGTGAACACACGTGTACAGTATGTTTCAGTGAACACACGTGTACAGTAGGTTTCAGTGGACACATGTGTACAGTATGTTTCAGTGAACACATGTTTACAGTAGGTTTCAGTGAACACACGTGTACAGTAGGTTTCAGTGGACACACGTGTACAGTATGTTTCAGTGGACACACGTGTACAGTATGTTTCAGTGAACACATGTGTACAGTATGTTTCAGTGAACACATGTGTACAGTATGTTTCAGTGGACACACGTGTACAGTAGGTTTCAATGAACACATGTGTACAGTAGGTTTCAGTGAACACATGTGTACAGTATGTTTCAGTGGACACATGTGTACAGTATGTTTCAGTGGACACATGTGTACAGTAGGTTTCAGTGAACACATGTGTATAGTATGTTTCAGCGCTGTTCGGTCACGATGCGCTGCAGCGAAGCGGCGTCACGTGACGTGTCGCGCAGCAGCGGCCACTCTCTAAAGCCTTTGTTCGCGGACCCCGCGGTGGCCGCCTGTCAAAGCCGCTGGACGGGAGGACCGAGCAGCACAGGCACGACTGGAGACAACAACCTGGAACTTTTTGCTGCTGAGCAGGTTCAGTTTCTGCTAACATGAAGAAATGACTTCCTGAATTTAGAGACAGAAACGGGACAAAAGGGAAGCGTGTTTGTCGGCGGCCGCGTCAAGTCGCCCGCAGACAGCCGACTCAGCAGGAGGTGAGCAGCTTCATGCAAAAGGAAAGCAGCGTCAGAAATGGATCATTTCAATGTGGGTGTTTGACAGTTTGACACTGGGTCATTTTATGAAGTAAAGCTGACGGTGGACATATGTTCCGTGTTGGGTGATAATAAGATAACATATGTTATATATTCTAACATTATTATAACCGGAGAGGTGAAATAGGCCTCTTGATAAGATCTATTAACATTTTGTATGGTTTGCTTCGTTTACCTGCGTTATTTGTACGGAAGCTTTCACGCAGGTATTTTCTTTTAATATCTGCTACTGTCTCACTAAATGACCTCGTAGCTCGTAAAAGCGTCATGCGACGTATGTTTGTTTCATCTGTCCAACTGAACCGACGTGTTTGTGGCTTTATTTTGAAAGCTGTAAGCGGAAGTGGGACGTAGTGACTCCGTGTTACTTGACACCGGTTGTTTTCGGGAGAAAACACCGGCTGCTGGGTGACGTCAGCAGATGTTTTAATTCATATTTATTATCATGCGGCAAACGGGAAAAAGAAGGATCCGGGCTGGACACCGACATCAGCCGATCAAACCCAGCTGAGCAGCAGCTGACTCAGCACGACCCTCCCTGCTGTACTTGCTGAGATGACCAGGGGCTTTTGAAGCATCATTTTAGAGCACAAACTCTCTGGGATTCAAATATTAAAATGTAATGTCTTCCTGTGCCATTTCAGCTCACTTTGTAATGAAGTATGTATTGTGTTTAAAGCCAGAACTGAGGTTTGGTCCAGTTTTCATTCTGTTCCCCGATCCACACTGTCACGTACCCGTCTGTGGCTACTGAGGGAGTCGAAAACAGCTCCAGACAACGATCTTTCTTTGTCAGACACATCCATCCATGCTCGTGTGCACGCACACTCGATGAGAAGAATAAAACGAGGCCTGATGCCATCTCTGAAAGCTGAAATCTGGTGCAGATCCAGAGTTTGTTTTGTCTGAACAGTCAGTCCAAAACCCCCAAATATTCACTTTTGATAAAACAAAACAACAACGGAGAAACTTGGACTCTTTGAACAACGTCGACCAATCAGCTGCCATTCTGCTTCTGTTTCACTTTTAAAGTTACGTCTTTGTGTGTTGAGTCTTTATTAGAAACCCTGAAGGAGAGAGCAGGGTGAAGCAAAAGGTCAGAGGTCGAGTTCAAACCCAGAACATCACAGCCACATCAAAAAAAACAACAACAACAACAACATCTCAGAGCTCCAGTGCTGCTGCTCCTCCTGTGTGTTCAGTTTAGTCTGAAAACAATAAAAGCAGGTGACGTATGATCAGGTCGACCTGTTACGTCTTCAGGAGTGTTAACTGAGCTGCGTGAAGCATCTCACAGGTCGACTCGCACAACTTCACGCACGCGTCTGAATCGCAGCGGCGTCCCACGTAGCTCGTCAGGAGACACGAGCACCGCTTTGACTTGGAGCTTCAGACGAAGCTGCTGCTGTCTTTTGTCTGTTTGACTCCTCGGTTCCGTGATTCAGCTCTAATTATTGAAATAAAAACAGGGTCGGAGGTGTTTCGCCTTTGCTGCGACGCCGTGCTCCGTTAACGGGCAGATGGAAAAAAGGGGGACAATAGGACGGGGGGAGGGGACGGCAGGAATCCGGGGACGGAAGTCAATTTTAGGTTTGTCGGCCAATCAGGAGAGAGGGTCATGTCGACGCGCCGACATGGACATTAAACAGCATGTCCTTCGAAGAGCTCCAGAGAGAAGACGAAGGAGATATAAAACTATGTTGTGATGGTTTCTGGTCCTTAAATCCCCCAAAATGTCTCCCGATGAATATCAAGACGGCAAATCGAACACTGGAACAGGCGTGAGCCTTTCCCCCCGCTGAAAACTCCCATCCAGGACAATGTCCACGTCAGAACATCAGACACCATGTTTCCCCTCTGACATCATTGATTCCACCTCTCTGTTATCTGTCTCTTCTTTTCCACTACGAATGACTTTCTTCTCGTGAATCCGTTGGACAGGTTGTTGCAGGGAGGGAGGACGGGCTGCGTCGTCCACCGCCGGTCCAGCCCTGAGACGACGGCGCCGCGGCCGACCGGGAAGAATCGGAGAAGATGAACGGCGGCGGCGGGGCGGGGGGGAGGAGGAGGAGGAGGAGGAGGAGGAGCGGCCCAAAGAGAGCATGCAGCTGAAGAAGGAGATCTCGCTGCTCAACGGAGTCAGCCTGATCGTCGGCAACATGATCGGCTCCGGCATCTTCGTCTCCCCTAAAGGCGTGCTCGTCTACAGCGCCTCCTACGGGCTGTCGCTGGTCATCTGGGCCGTCGGGGGCCTGTTCTCCGTGGTGGGGGCCCTCTGCTACGCCGAGCTGGGCACCACCGTCACCAAATCGGGGGCCTCCTACGCGTACATCTTGGAGTCGTTCGGCGGCTTCGTGGCGTTCATCCGCCTGTGGACGTCTCTGCTGATCATCGAGCCGACCGGCCAGGCCGTCATCGCCATCACGTTCTCCAACTACCTGGTGCAGCCGCTCTTCCCGACGTGCGAGCCTCCGTACGCGGCGACGCGGCTCGGCGCCGCCGCCTGCATCTGTAAGTACTCCTGGTCGAGCCCGTCCAGCTGTTCGCACCGTCCCGGAGGCACATCTGGATGAAAGCCGCCCTGTCTCCCCAGGCTTGCTGACGTTCATCAACTCTGCCTACGTGAAGTGGGGCACCCGCGTGCAGGACGTGTTCACCTACGCCAAGGTGGCCGCCCTCATCGTCATCATCGTCACCGGCCTGGTCAGGCTGTGCCGAGGTGAGACACCGCACGCTCCGACCGAAGGTCTGCAGCCGTCCCACACGCCGCCGCCTTCGTCTCTTCACTGTTTCCCATTCGCCGATTCACACTCGTTGACGGCGTTACCGCCGGGAGCGGTTCAGGGTTCGGTGTCTCGCCCGAGGACACTCGGGCGGGCGGACGAGGAGGAGCATCGAACCGCTCACCCTTTTGTCTCGTGGGCTCTGCAGAGGGTCGACTCCACGAACACACGGCGTCGCCAGCGTCTCAGTCAATGCTGAGCTGCCACCAAATACAGTGAATTTGACTGCTTGTTCCTTTAATGTCTGTGTCTCCGTCTTAGGCGCCACGACCAACTTTGAATCGTCCTTTCAGGGGTCGTCCACAGACCCGGGAGACATCGCGCTGGCGCTCTACTCCGCCCTCTTCTCCTACTCCGGCTGGGACACCCTCAACTTTGTAACAGAGGAGATCAAAAACCCTGAAAGGTCATCTTTCCTTTGTTTTGGTTCCTCTTCTGTAGAAGGTACGAGCTGTCCGAATATTGAAGTGAGCCTCTGTGTTTAGGAACCTGCCGCTGGCCATCGCCATCTCCATGCCCGTCGTCACCATCATCTACATCCTCACCAACGTGGCCTACTACGCTGTTCTGGATGTCAACGCCATACTGGCCAGTGATGCAGTGGCAGTGGTGAGCTGGTGGGATGAAGAACAAGATGTGTGTGTGTGTGTGTGTGTGTGTGTGTGTGTGTGTGTGTGTGTGTGTGTGTGTGTGTGTGTGTGTGTGTGTGTGCGTGTGCGTGTGTGTGTGTAAACCAGTTCCTGTTCCTTGTGTGCTCCTCAGACTTTTTCAGATCACACTCTGGGTGTGATGAGCTGGACGATCCCCATCGCTGTGGCTTTGTCCTGCTATGGAGGCCTCAACGCCTCCATTATAGCTGCATCCAGGTACAACACACACACACACACACACACACACACACACACACACACACACACACACACACACACACACGTGTCTGTATACTCTGCGTGGTGTCGACTCCTGTTTGTTGTGTGCAGGTTGTTCTTTGTGGGCTCTCGTGAAGGTCACCTTC
Organism: Brachyistius frenatus; assembly: GCF_029030835.1. Classification (NCBI taxonomy): domain Eukaryota; kingdom Metazoa; phylum Chordata; class Actinopteri; family Embiotocidae; genus Brachyistius; species Brachyistius frenatus. Next base: position 6,002 of record NW_027210685.1, read on the forward strand.
CAGACGCTCTGTCCATGATCCACATCCAGAGATTCACTCCGGTCCCGGCTCTCATCTTCAATGTACGACCAGTTCAGTTCAATTCAGTTCAGTTCAGTTCGATTCGATTCGATTCGGTCCGGTCCGGTTCAATTCAATTCAATTCAATTCAATTCAATTCAATTCAATTCAATTCAGTTCAGTTCAGTTCAGTTCAATTCAATTCGCACCAAATCCCAACCCAGGTTATTTCATGTTACGTAACACATTAAAGTCCTTCCAGCAGAACTTTACAACATCATACAGAGAAACCCAACAATTCCACAATTCCCAGGAAAGCCACGGATCCGTTACGTGCTAATTGTGGTGCCGCAAGAGCAGGAAACATCCACGTACTGTTGTTTACTGTCAGGGGAGCCGGCTTGTTTACGAATCTCCTTCAGTGCTCTCACTCGTGTGAAACTTCAAATATAAAGTATATTATCGTCCGTCTGGAACTAGGAAATAAAATCGGATTTTTTTTGCCGTGAAGCTAAAACTAAAAGTATCTCCCGGCTCATTAAAAAAAAAAAGACCCTTTATTTAAACCACATTTATCGCTCTGGTAAACGAGGCCGTGAAGCTTCACACCGAGCTGTAACGTTCCCCCCTCCCTCCCCCCCTCCAGTGCGTCATGGCGCTGATCTACCTGACGGTGGAGGACGTCTTCCAGCTCATCAACTACTACAGCTTCAGCTACTGGTTCTTCATGGGACTCTCCATCGCCGGCCAGATCTACCTCCGCTGGAAGGAGCCCGACCGACCCCGACCTCTCAAGGTGACGCCGCGTCAACACACCCGGCCTCCCGCGCCGTTCACCGCCAGAGGGTTCGAATTGGACCGCGTCCAAACTCCAGAGGAGTCGGGTCGGGTCGCCTCGAAACAGCTTCAGTTTCCAAATGCAGCAGCGTCCGAGCCGTCGAGAAATATTGTTTCCTCTCGACAATCGGGATGTTGTTGTTGTTTTTCTGGCATCTAAAGTAGATTATCAGAGGTAGTTTTCAGTGTTTCTGCTGACGTGAGAAGTTCTGCGCTTCCAGAACACCTCTGTTGCAATATTAACTCATCGCTGAAGTACATTAATACACCATAACTGGCCCAATAACACAAACGCAACTCGTACACGTGACGTGACGTCGGCCGGCTGCTTCGCTGATGACGTAGAAACCAGATGTGAAGTTTTGATTTGTGCGTTTTAATTTGCAAGTGAAAGGAAAGGGACGCCCCGACATTGAACCCCTCAGACACAGAGGTTCACCCACATTATAACAAATAACACTTTCAGATTCAGAGTACCCGTGCGAGTGTTGACTGGCGTCTCCCTCCGCAGCTGTCTCTGCTGTACCCGGTGGTCTTCTGTCTGTGTTCCGTCTTCCTGGTGGCCGTCCCTCTCTACAGCGACACCGTCAACTCCCTGATCGGCATCGGCATCGCCCTGTCGGGCGTCCCCGTCTACTTCCTGGGCGTCTACCTGCCGGAGTCCGAGCGGCCGCCGGTCGTCACCGGACTCCTGCGTGAGTTGACCGCACGTTTTAAAACGCCGGCGTCACCCGGTCATTTCTAGAAAAGTCCAGCGTGTGACGTGCCGTCGTCTCGTCCCGCAGGTTCTCTGACCCGCGTCACCCAGCACGCCTGCTACTGCGTCCTCACGGAGCTGGACACGAGCCAGTAGCGCCTCGGACACGTCGCAAACCTCCGCCGGCAGAGAGGCTGCTGGGAAAGACCGTCCGGGACTTCTCTGGTCACCGCGTTGAAGCGCCGCAGACGGAGGAGCTCACTCAGACTCTGTGGACGTTGTCCCACGTCTTCATCGCACCGTTTAATGACCTCGACTATAAAACATTTCGTGTCCTGGATGCCTTCGATGACATCGTGTGTGCCTGTGAGAGTGTGCCGGTGCTGCGTGACATCAGACACCTGATGATGATGATGATGATGATGCTCATCCTGTTAATCCATTTCCCCTCAGATTGTGTGAGCAGCGTCATAAAGCACGTTTCACGTTCATCTCCCGAGAGAGAAAAGGAAGACGAGACCGTGTCTGCTGCTATGAGATGTTGACTCGTCATCCTCGTGTTTGTTTGTTTGTTTGTTTATGAACTCGTGGTGCCATCATTTTGTTGTTTAGGTTGTTTTTTTTTTTTGCATTTGACCTCCTGCAGCTTGCCGTTTTGTTTTCCCCTGAGGTTTGTTTACCGTCGGCTGAATCTGCTCTTTATGCGTCACAGTGTTCATCGTGCTGACGAACACTTCAGTTATCAGCTGTGCTGCTTTAGCGTTGGAACATTTGCACACGTTGTTCTGAAGTAAAGTACACTTCAAACATCCGGCATCTCAGCCTCCACGCTTCATCTGAAGACATGAGGAGATCATTACTCCTGCTTTTTTACAGCAGGCATTTTCACTGTGTTCCAAATGGTGTATTTACACGTACACACTCTCTTTCTGTTTTGAGCTCTACAAGCAGGATGATGCACCGAAAACAGAACTCCACGCAAAAGTTTTTTTTTTTTTTTTTCCACCTCCAGCCGTGTTGAACGTTTTTGAAGACGGGTCTAATAAAGAGGAAACAGTTTGTTGAACTCAATATGAAATGAGACGTGTCGTCTTTGACTGAATCCTTGATTCAAGTTTCCAACATGAGAAATGTTGATCACACGATGTTCAACCTCAAACCGACATCACCAGTTCAGACCAGAGTTGGAGGATTTCTACACCTTCCTTTCTCTTCCTCCACTTTTAAAAGAAAATGGAGTTTTTTCCAGAACCGTGACCTCTTCAGTTGTTGGTTGCAGAACATCTTCGGATGTTTTAACTAATGATACCGTCAATAAATCAATTCTTCAAATGAATCAGTTTGTGTTTATCATGCAGGACAATTTCACAGAGATGTTTTGTGTTTATTTGAAAGCTTTCATTTATACACATCTACATATTTACAAAAAAGTTAAATTCAACAAGCATCCGAGAAACGATCTGAACTTCAAAAGGGAAAAATATTCCGAACCAAACTCGCACACCCACAACAGAAATGATGCAACACGCTTTCACATTATGCAAAAAAGTCTAACACACACACACACACACACCGTTGTACGTACACACACTACCGTGCACAAAATGCAAACACCCTAAATTGCAACCACGCGCGGCCCGAGACGTCTCACTAACACCACAAAGCATACGAGGCATACCACACTAATGTGCAACGTTTCTAACACACACACACACACACACACACACACACACACACACACACACACACACACACACACACACACACACACACACACACACACACACACCACAAATCCACTCCACCACAGTTTAAAACAAACAAAACAAAAAGAAGACACTCAGGATCCTTCTGGAAATAACACCCGCTCCTCCACCGTCTGCTCAGTAGAGAGGAACTCAACTTTCAGGTCAACAGGCTGCGTGATGTTTTTAACACTTTGGCACATTAAATTGAATCTGTGAAACGGTGTTGGTCCCGGGATGCTTCTCAAATTGACATTAAAATCTGCTGCGTGCTACACGTACGCTGCTACACTTTCTCTCTTTGTAGCAGCCGTTGTCGTCCACTCTCACCTCCACGGAGGCGTGCGGGGTTATTTGTGTCGAGGGCACCGGAACGATCCACTGAGCGGGTGCGAGGGAAGGAGAGCAGCTCAATCAGATTTGTCTCCGCCCTCGTCGTCCTCATCGTCTTCGTTGTCTTCGTCGCGGCCCAGCTCGTGCAAAACTTCCCTCTGGTAGCGCTGCCAGCTCCTCTGGCTGTACGAGTGCTCCTCCTCCCAGTAACCTGCACACATGACACGCGTCAGCCAATGAACGACAGGACTGACAACACGGTATCGCGCTCCTCACATTGACGAAGGGTCTCCGTTGTTTACAGCTCGGTGGGTTTCGGAGCAAAACGTACGACCGCAGACTGTAAATAAAAAGGTTCGTAGCTTCCGGGTCCGAAAAATGAGGTCGGTGCAAAAGTGCCTTAAGCTGCAATACCACCGAGCGCCACTAGAGGTTGGATCCGAAAAGCCTCCGGGCTCCATAGACTCCCATTTAACTAGTCTCATAAAATCCTTTGTCAATACATTTTTTCCATCTGAAAATAATAATCCCGTCATTAATTAAATGCTATCGGTGGGCGGGACGTAGTATCGCCGGGTTTCCAATCAGATCGGTCCGATCCAACGCTCCTTCCTCACTAACAAGTTGCGCTGAAAGGCAGCAGACTGTCAGAAAAACAACTGGAGCTCTTTACTTTTCACAGAATGCCGTCGGCTCAGCAGTCAAAAGCACCTCGGGCTCATTTAGAAACCGTCGCAGCAGCTTCAACCAATCAGCAATCAGCCCAGCCTGGATGAAACTAACGCTGCTACAAGTACACGCAGAAAAAACAGCCGACTCATCATCACACTTCAGCGCCGAACACCGGTCTCTGATTGGTTCATCCTTCAGAGTCTCCAGACTATAATCAGACGGACTATAAAATACTGCAATGAGGGGAAAATAAATAACCTGCTGACTGATCAAGAGGAAATGAAAAGCCAAGCGATGACTAAAAAGTCGGGACTCTGTCCCGGAGCGGAAATGAGCCGATGAACCCGGTTCTACTAAAAACACCTGAAGCTCGTCTGGTTCTGTTGTTTTCTGGTGAGAAACTTGAAAAACGTCCCGAACTCTTGATAAATACGTACCACCGTAGCGCTCCTCCCTGTCGCTGCCCCCGTCGCTCCCCTCGTCGGGGTAGTCGTTCCTCCAGTTGCCTTCCTCGTTCTCGTCATCGTCGTCTTCGTACACCTCCTCTTCGTGAACCACGAGGTCGGGAACCTGAAATAAACAGCAACCGTTGATCTGACAGGCCGGTACGTTCGGTCCCGCCGCCCACTTCCTCCGGACGCGCGGCGGTACCGAAGGCGTTTGATCCGCAGACGTCTCTGAATGAAGGAACACGGACCGACTCATGTTGATCTAAACACGGGGTTTCTACTACTTCGCCCACGTCTTCATTCACTCACTCCGGTTTCAGCACTCATTCATCTGTCCGTCCATCCATCCACACACACCAGTTCTCCCTCGTCGGCGTAGGCCCTGACGGACAGGATGTCCTGGATCCAGCCCGGTGCGACCGTTTCCTGGTAGTAGAGGTCGTAGACGTAGTCGTCGTCCTGCTGCCGCGGCTCCTCCCCCGCCCGCTCGCCAGATATGCTCAGACTCTCCCGCAGCATCTTGGTGTTGTTACACAGGATCACTTCTGGGTCCGAGGACGGCGCCTGAAGGAGAACAGAAGCAGATTGGTATCGGCGGCGGATGACCGGCGTCTGGACTTTTAGGCGTAACGCGTTAATCCATATTTACCCGACCAGACATTCTGCACAGAGATAAAAAACAAAAAACAAAAAGTGCTGGAGATGCTCAGACTGCTTTAGACTCCGTCACTGCGTGTGGAGGCCAACGTGTGGCAGGTTTACACCGAGTCACGACGCAACATAACAATAAGCAGTAAACAAATAATGCATTTGTATTGTTGGCGTCACACAGGTCGCTCGTTTGGATTAAAAGTATTTGGACAGTTAAAGAAGTAAGAAGTTGGTCACATGAGGAAACGTGTCCGATGTTCACCTCCGACTCTACAGCAGCGCGTCGGCTGGCTTTAATACTTTGGAAGCTTTTGTTCCACGCGGTGCTTTTCTCACGAGTTCAGACGGTGATCAGCACGGAGGTGGAAACACTGGAGGGGCTCGCCTCAGAAGAGGGAATGAAACTATAGTTACGTCCCCGCTGGACGTGACGGGGACAAAATCCCAGCCGGGAGCTGGAGAGACAATATGTACCGATTTGGTAACTTGGTTAAATTGTTGATAAAAGTTCCAGAGTTCAGTGCAGCCCGTCTTCTCTCCCGGCAGGTACAAACACGATTTCATTATTTAGGTCTTCCACCGTCCTCGTCCGTCCAGCTTTAAGCTGCCGGTTCACAGCTGGCATCGCGTCTCCAAAACGGAAATGTTCATCTTGGAAATGTACACGGACGGACACGAGGAGAGGATGAGACGCAACAGGCGTTTGACAAAATGAGACGTCTCTGCTCATCAGCCTTATTTTGACGTTTCAGAAATAAATGGCATATTTCACATTTGTTAGTGTCTGAACATGGTTCTGTGAGTTTGTAGGCGAATTAAAAACATGACCCATAAGCAACAGATCAGAATATTTCATTGTTCTGGAGTGTCTGGATCTGCTGCTGTGGATCAATGAAGCGGGCGGCGGCTCCGATGTGTCGGAAATTACACCGAATAAATTTAAATGTTTAAAAAAAGATAAGTTTCGAGGAGGCTTTGCTGAAACGCCTCGTGCTCTGAATGGTTTAACAGTCGCTTCGTAGCGCGAGTTTACAGTAAATCTTCTTTCTGTACTTTTCAGCTGCACTCAGCAGATCAGTCAGAAGACTTCAGGTGAACGACTGAGAAGGACGGCAAAAAAAGAAAGAAAGAAAATCCAAAACTAACAAACCTGCTGGAACATGAAGGCAACACATGGGAGCAGACATGAACTCAGGAACGTGGAGCTGCGTTTATTATTACTACAGCCGATTGGGCGTCTTTCAAATGTTTCCCAGAATGCATTGAGGATGAATCGCGTACACAAACTACACACTGCTAAACGAATGTGGCCCGAGTAGATGACTTTTAGCTGCCTACTGGTGATCTGATCACATCAGGACGGGTTAATAATGTCAGGGGGGAACGGAGTCACTCTCTCTCTCTCACACACACACACACACACACACACACACACACACACACACACACACACACACACACACACACACACACACACACAGTTTGTTCTTCCCACCTTCTCAAAAAACACTTTGCACTGCCATTAAAAGGATTACATATTAATCTGTGTACTGGAGGTGCTTTGTTAGATTAGTATTACCCGGATCACTCTCATCCATGCTCCCTCATCGGCTCCTTCCAACTGATGTAAACAGGAAATGAAGACAGAGTAAACAAATGTGAGCAGCTCAACAGGTCGCACGACAACAGGCTGATTCTTGGGCCGCCACATTCATCAAACTTCAGTTGACGATTAATTGTCATCCAGATAAATATGACCATTTAATTTTCTGTTCATTTTATGCCACTTTTGTAGTATAAGGCTAATCATTAGTTTGATAACACACACTCACATTACCAGTAATAAGAATAAGAACCATTCATTGGCATTGAACATCAGTAAAGATAAATAAAACCTGCTCGGGTTTTTTTTTACTCTTCAGGCTTTACAGAATCAAAACTTCAGCAACATGGAAGAACTTCAATGATTTTAAAGTTTAATAAGAGATTAAAGTTCTTCTGTGAGTGTTGTTGTGAGAAGCCACTATGCTGCCTCTGTAGTGCCCTTTACGCTTTATAAACAAATGTTTACAGGGCGGATATGGCAAACAACAACTTGAATATAACGGGTCCCAATAATCAAATCAAAACATTTACTAATTCTTCACTAATGTACCAATAAACAACAAGATGACATCATTAAAAGAGCACCAATCAAACCTCAAAGAGGGAAATAAACTGGAGAGAGTGATTGAAATCCAACATTTCTGAGTTTAATCCAGCTGTTTGTATACAGATGAATGGAAACGATAAGTGCAGTGTGTCTATTTTTGTTTCTATCGAGTGAAATAGCAGCAAAACCTCTTTTTTTCTCTCTCTTCTCTCTAACAACTTTAAACGCCTCCTAACTATCCACATCAGTGAGCAGTCTGGTGAACTCCACCACCACCACCACCTCCACCACAGACTAAACTCCAGTAATAGCCACGTCTAGCCAGCACCAGTCACACTCAGCTCACCTTGCCAGAAGGTTTGTCCGGGTCCCGCTCGTCCTCCTGGATGAGATCCACCACCTGGATTTTTCCGAGACGCCAACATTTGTCTGTTCCTTCCCCGGCTTCCTCCGCGGCCTCAGAAGCGTCTGTCTGGGGGGTTTGCTGCTCAGCTGGATTTGACAGCCCGGCGCGGTGGTTGGAGAGTATCCGGTAGCGCTCCTCCCTCCGGGTGCTCCACTTCGTGCTCCGCAGGTCCCCGATCACCCGCTGAGAACTGGCCGCGGAGGGGCGCAGCGCGTGGGCCAGGCGGGGCCGAACCAGAGCCTGTCGGACCTGCGTCTGAACGGGAGCATCCTGGGGAGGAGATGGTGAGGAGGTGGGGAGGAGATGGGGAGGTGGTGAGGAGATGGGGGGAGATGGGGAGGTGGGAGGAGGTGGTGAGATGGGGGGGAGATGGTGAGGTGATGGGGAGATGGGGGAGGAGATGGGGGAGATGGTGAGGTGATGGGGAGGTGATGGGGAGAGGAGATGGTGAGGTGATGGGGAGGAGATGGTGAGGTGATGGGGAGGTGATGGGGAGGAGATGGGGAGAGGAGATGGTGAGGTGATGGGGGGGAGATGGTGAGGAGATGGGGAGGTGATGGGGAGGAGATGGGGAGAGGAGATGGGGGGGGGGAAAGTCAATTAGGCTCTCAACACAGAAACAAGGAGACAGTTTCTCTTCATTAAAAGTTTGGGGGAAACGAATGTGTTCATAATAGTCCCTCAGAAACGTCACTGTCCAGCCACTACTTTTAAACCCAGTCCTCGTGCTAAAAAACAAAACACGAAAATTAAAATTAAAACTTAAAAAAAAAAAAAGTAAACTAGCAGGTATCACAACACGTCCCAGATGATCTCTGACGTCACGTCGACCCTGTGTTTCAATGGTTTCTCACGTCACAGCTTCCGTAGTTTTGATTTGAATAAAGTCAAACGGTCCCCGAGGCCTGGGATGACGTCATCACTACGTTCAACGTCAACAGAACGAGCTAACAGGCTAAAGGGACGTGATGTGGCTAACATGAGCTAACAACAACCAGCGTACGTTGTTTTGAAACGTCACTCATCTCTTTAATAGTTATATTCACTTTGCCATCGGACACTTCACTTCGCTTATTCGTTACGTTTGTACTTTCCGCGCTAATTAAACCCCCCAATGTCCCCCAAAGCTCCGCTTAACACGCTCCCCGCCGGCTGCGCCGCCGTTAGCCGGCCGGGCTCGGTGAGCCGGCGGCCTCTCACCTGAGTCTCGACGGTCGCCACGAGTTTGAACACCGAGCTCTCCACCTCGGCCTCGGCGGGCTCCGGAACCGCCTCGCCCGGACTCTGGGACGTTTCGGGCCGGATACGTTTGCACGCCAGCAACAAAGCGTCTGCGGGGTCGGTGCCCCTTTTCCTCTTGACTCGCAGGATGGTGGTGTTTGGGTCCATGTCGATCCTCCGTCTGTCCGACTCCGTCTGGCTGCTGATCTGCGCGCGCACTCGCCCCGCCTTTATTTCCGCGTGCCGCAGACGTCACAGAGGTCCGCGTGGTCTCCGTGACTCACCGTGACTCTCCTCCGTGACTCTCCTCCGTGACTCTCGTTAAACCCGCTCCGTGCTTTTCTTCTCGGCACTATTTACTTGAAGTATTTAACGTCCCCCTTCGTTTATTGACGGAGTCCTCAACGTGTCACTGATGAACTGTTTTTTAGTGTTTCATTTTGACCAATTAAATTGTAGCCTAACACAATTATTAAATATGCACATTAATGTGTAATTCATGCCTCGATAACTACCCTAAATATGTATTTAATTATTGTATTTGTATATTTGACAAAACAGTCTTCCTAAACATATTGAAATTGAAATTGCCCTTCATCAATTCACATTTAGAGATTGATTACTTGAGATAAGATTATAATAGTCAAGCATGACTATCTTTCAAAGAAGCATTCATGAATTCAGTTCTGATTAGGAAACATCTTTGTTCTTGGTCCCAGTGTGTTCATCACCATGTCAGCTGCCACCCGTCTGTCTGGATGTGTTCACAACTCCTGTAACCTCCATGAGAGCTCGAGGATCATTAGAAAATATCAGTATCTGGTGCGTAACAAGCTTTTTGTCAAAAGCCCTGAGCTGCATGTCAATGATCTCATATCTCAGCTCCTCAGTTCAGACAGTCAGCTGTGAAGAAAACCTGGGAGGCCACCGAAATGAGAAGTTCCCTATGACGTCTGGAGTGGGATCAAACTGACGGCCTTTAAATCCTGCCTGAATAACTTGGCTCAGACAGGGTCAGGCCGAACAACACGTCAGCTCACTGAGGCTCGTCCAGAAGACCAGAAGACGTACAAAGCAGAGATGAACTCGTGGAGCTGTTCTGCATGACTGATCCGCTGTGTCTGCCGAGTCAGAGCACGGTTCACATGAGGTTGTTCAGCTGACAGAAGGATTTTAATGAAAGAAAGAAAGAGGCCGAGTTTCAGCTGCGGATGCAGGAGAGACATCCGAAGGTACAGCAGCTGAGACAGTCAGCACAACTCAGCGAGGAGGCTGCAGACAAAGAGTCAGCGGTCGGTGTACATGTCTTCACTGCTCTGACACGATTTGTTGAGAGGCCTGGCTGAGCTCACCGAACAGATCAGAAAGAGACAGAAAACTAGAACACTTTCTGATCTGATGAAGAGAAATGTGAAGATGAAGCAGCTTTAAAGCTCGATATTCACCTCATCTAAAGGCTTCTCATCCTGACCGGCCCTCCGAGGACTGAACGAAAGCCATCCTCTGATATTGTAGTCACAGTTGAGGCTTCACTCAAAGAGACACTTAGCGGAGGGTTGGAGACGCTGTTCGAGGCTGAGCTGAAGCGTGTGCAGCCGTACGTCTAAGGATGAGAAACAAGTTCAATCGCAGGGTTATAATGAGGAATCTCCCAGACAATCGGAGAGATTTTCTTACTGCGTCAGTGAGTACTATGAGATCGAAGCTTTAAAACTAAATGGGATTTTGGGGCGGAGTCGGTACAGGAGAACACAGATCACATCCAGAGGCTTCTTACTGGACTCTGCCTATGAGGGATGACATGAGCACGCAGCTCGGGCTGTCTGCGGAGATTTGCAGCACCAGAAGTTGGGAGTGTTTGAGGATGATGAGGAACAATGATCGCCTTTTATGACATCAGTGCTGCAGATATTGTCTCCTTCTCGCTCCTCAACTGTCAGTCTTCTTTAGTCCCTGTCTTATTGATAGTGGTGACAACTCTCAGGACTTCTGCTCTATAAAACTGGTTGAATCATTTATAACCTCTCAACCGTTGATACTCAACTTTATTTTTTCAGCCATATCAAAGAACCCCCTTCAACAAGACCACCATGTGGATGTTGTTGCACTATACAACTGTACACCGGTGTTTTGTTTGGTTCGCTCAAGTTTAGGGTGGCAGACAACTTTTCAGTCCTTTACTTTTTTTTTTTTTTTTTTTTTTTTTTTTTTATAGTTTTTTTATTTGGAAATATTGACAGACACAGAATACAGTAAACATATACTTTGATTAATATTTCCATTGTTTTTCAGCTTTTTGTTAACATATACAAATGAACAACAACCCTATCCCTCCCACCCCACCCACTGGTACACCCACCTAGAAGAACAGAGAAAGAAGAAAAAAAACAAACACACATACATCGTATGTAGACACGCCTGCGTCACTCTATGCTGATGTTGCATTGGGTTGGAGATCAATATTAAGAGCCTCAGAAAATGTTTTAAAGATCATAGACCAGTAAGATGCCAGAGCAGGGCATGACCAAAACATGCTGGGGGGGAAAGGTGGTTATTGCATTTAGGGCTTATGTGAAGAAGGTAATTAAAACCCAAGTTCCGTCTAAATTGAAACCATATCTTGAGGGTATTGATGACGATTGGATCGTTTGTGAAATGTGAAATAGAAACTGGAAGGCTGGCAGTGACCAGGGCATGTAAGACATGTTGAACTACAAGATCCAGCTTCATAGTGACACCAGTCTGTATCTGGAGCATGAAGCCAAAAGATTTTTTTTTTTGAACATTTGATGCCCAGTAGTAGTAGCAAAAATTAGGAAGAGCTAGCCCCGCCTGTAATTTAGGCCTCTGTAGAAGTTCTACACATCACCGAGGGTTCTTACCATTCATAAATGAGATGAAAGCTTTGTTGATACATATAGAGAAAGATTTAGGAAGGTCGAGTGGAAGGCACTGAAACAGGTAAAGGAATTTGGGAAGCACATTCAGCTTGATGCAATTCACTTTCCCTGCCAAGGATAAGTTAATTGTTTTCCATTTCTTCAGATCTAATTTTACTTTCTCAAGTAGAGAAGAAAAGTTTTCTTGGTAAAGGTTCTGCATATCTCTTGTGATGTTAAAGCCCAAGTATTTAAAGCCATTTCTTGACATTTTGAACGGTAATACGTTATCCTGAATTTGAAGCGCCAAGTTATTAACAGGGTAGCATTCACTTTTACTGAAATTCAGTCTGTAGCCAGAACATTTTCCAAATCTTAACAAAGCGTGGGTAATGTGGGGTACACTTAGAATAGGGTCTGATATGTATAATAATAAATCATCAGCATATAAAGATAATTTATACTCTTCTTCTCCACTAAAAATTCCATTTATTGATGTTAAGGACTTAATTGTGATGGATAAGGGCTCTATGGCCAAAGCAAATAACAGTGGGCTGATTGGACAACTCTGATGGGTTGCTCTTGACAATGTGAAGTATTGTGATTGTTTACCATTTGTAACTACACAGGCCTTGGGTGAATTGTATAAGAGTTTAATACATGAAATCAAGTTACAGTCATTTACTTTTAACAAACCTTTTGAACTATTTCTCCCTCTGACTGTCTGACCTGTTCTATTATGCATCTATTTCATTGTCAAATTCTTCCAAAATCTTCCTTGAAAGTTGTCCCAGTATCCCTGATTGGGATTGACTGATTAAAGCTGAAGTCACAGAAGGATTGTTGCACAAAACATAATTTACAGTTTTCTCTCAAATTAATTTCATCATTCAGCCGACTTTGGTTTTATTTGTCTTTAAAGCTTTAAATCTCTTTCTTTGTGCTGATTTGTTTGAGTTCAGTTGAAACCATCGACCCATATATGAATTTATCCCGTATGGATATTATTGCTCATCGAATCTAACCGAATGTAATCTAATCCATGCAATCTAATTTAATCTGATCTAAACTAAACTAATCTAATCTAATCTAATCTAATCTAATCTAATCTAATCTAATCTAATCTAATCTAATCTAATCTAATCTAATCTAATCTAATCTAATTTATTCATGCATATAATTGAAAAACAAAACACGACAAAGAATTGTATTGATCTTGAACATCTGTACATTGAGCCACATGGCCATACTGTAAACATTCACTGTATGTTATAGTTGGTATGGAATATTGCTTCATGTTATTTTGATTTATGGGTATGTCCTATGGTTTGGTAATCTGTGTTGGTCGATTAAAATGTGAAAAACAAATCTCCACATTTAATGGATGAATAAATTGAGCCCTGGACTTTGGCCATCAGATGGCGCTCATCTGCCACTATTACATCCAGTTCATCCAAAGTACCTGAACATGTCTGTGCACATTGTTTTGCTTTTGTAAAGCCTACATTTTTTAAAAGATAATAGACATAAGATACAATATCTAAATCTGGTTTTAGTTTTAAGGAAAGTGCAGCAGAACAGGTTAAACTGTTGCTCCCAAGTCTAACGCAACGTTTCCATCCCAACAGAGCAAAATTCTCACGTAAAAAAACCCAAAACAGACACAAAACAGACGGAACGGATATTTAACACAACAAATTAATAAAACTGAGGCTACGATGATGACAAACAAGCTAATCAAAGTGAGACTGATAGAAGAGCAATGTACAACAAAGCACTGACTAAACAGACAATGGGTGAAGACAGGAAGCACTCACAGGGCCATAACAGTAAATTATAGGTGTATGTAGATAAAATATGTAGGATTTTCATCCTCTCTGTTTTACTCAATCCAGAACGTAGTTTAAAGAATTCAGACACTACACACCAACTTTGTTAATTTTCTTATTGAGTGATTCACCTGTAAATTGTTGATAATCTTTGTCTGTTTATAGTGGATATTACTGTAACCATATGAATGATAACTGTAGAAGCAAAAAATATAAATAAAAAAATAATAATAATAAACTTTATTTGTATCGCAAGGAATACAAGTGGAAATTAAAACTGCAAGCAGTGATGTATGGGCCCTCGCACTCCAACGCGTCGCCTCCTCCCAGAAGCCGTCCCCCCGACGTGCAGCGCGCGAGGAACCGGGTATACCCGCTTAAAGTTACAGTACTAGTTTTGTCTCATTTCCTGTCTGCAGCAAGGGGTGCTGGTGAGGCGTTTGGCCACACCGACTCACAAAACACATCAGATGTATCTTCTCACCACACTCGATGTATGTCACATGTGAGGTTTGAAGCATCCTTTGACCTTAAACATCAACTTCCTGTGTGCGAGACATCCAACTTTTCCGCTACGCCCATTGACAAAGTCGAACGAATGTCTCAATATGTCATCAACTACATGTTTAGGTTATTGTGACCCGACTTTACGTTCATGTGATCAACCAGCTGGACGTAGAATGTGAAAGTATGAAAAGTGTCATTTCCAGTGGCCAACAGGGGGCGCTATGACTATGAGCGGATATTACCCCACAGGGGTCTTCAGGGCGGGGCTGTTATCATACCTGTGATGTTTGGAGAAGGTCGGTCCATATACATAAGATTTAAAGCAAATATGTTTTGAGCTTTCTTTTGAAAGTATTAACTGTAACATCACAGTTGTCCAGTCGGCCAGAAATGAAGGCATGAATCAACTTTTCAGCATCTGTCTGATTTATAAACGGATGCACCTCGGCTATGTTTGTCAGGTGGGAAAAATAAATGTTGGTCAGCTTGTTAACGTGGGTCTTAACTTAGATCACAGTCTAAGATTACACCCAGACTAGTTTCCTCTGATCGCACCCACAGAGTCAGTTGCCCCAGATCTTTTTCTACGATTTCTCTTTTGTTTTTGGGGCCAACGAGCAGGATTTATTTTTCATCCTCGTTTCATTTTAGGAAATTATTGCTCTGCCATTAAATTTATTTATTTATTTACAGTTTTGCCAGAGGTCGCTGATTATTTTGGTCAGTGCTGTTTCAGTGCTCTAAAGCCTAAAACTCCTCCAGGATGTTGTTTTCTTTAAGAAGGGAGTTTATTTGCACTGAAACTATCTATTCAAGTATCTTACTAATAAATGGAAGGTTGGATATTTGGCCTGCAGCTGGTCGAGGTTGGGTTTTACAACAGCTGTTTTGAAGGCATCTGGGAAAATGCCTGTTTGAAGGGATGCGTTTATAATCTTGAGGACATGACTTGAAATGCTGTTGAACACCTGCTTAAAAAAAATGCTGTAGGTATGTTGGTCAATACAGGAAGTGGAGGAGTTACACCCGGTGAGTCTTACAAAGCTCAGTTAATGTGGTGGAGGTGAATTTCTCCATGGTTGCATCTTTGATTGAAGTGGCTTTGTCTCTGAAGAACGGTGCTAGTTTTTCACATTGTGATGCAGAGACCTGTAGGGGGGCGGGGCTAGTGTTGAGCAGCTGCTCCATGGTGGAGAACAATATTCTTGAGTTCCCAGCATTCTCTGTAATAATCTTAGAAAAGTAATCTTTTCTTGCCAGACGTATTGCTTTGTTATAGGAGGTCATGGCCTCTTTATATACAGTATATCACAGTGAACTCTGAGTCCAGTTTTCCTCCACTTTATTTCAGCTGCCCAACAAGTTCTCTTGTTCTCTTTCACACTGTTATTGTTTAAACACGGGGAGATTCGACAAGTCGACGTCTTTCTGAAACTAACAAGGATTATTATCATTGATGCATGATTTTTTATAATCTTTGTATACAAACACAAGACAATTAACTTTTATACTGTGTTTAACTGCATATGACTTGAGTCACTCAACACCTTCAGTTATTCAAACTGGTCGTCATCATCTTCTGAGAGGAAGGGTCTCTGACTGAGGAGTTGTTGTCAGATTGGGACTTGCAGGTCAAAGCCAGAGACCACAGGAACACAAGCACACCTGAGGAGACAAAAGACAGGCTGTGAATCCCTCCAGCAAACCACCAAAGTCACACTTTATATGAGGGATCGTTCGCATACTGACCCTGCAGGGAGTTGAATATCGTGAAGGCGTAGATCCCGGGCAGGGAAACGTACGTGGTGCTGGCTAACGCCCAGGGTAACCCCAGCACCCAGCTGAGGCCGAGCAGCGTGGCACAGTCCTTCCATAACCTGCTCCTGTCCTCTCTGTTCGTCTTCCTCCAATCACTGCCCCTCTCAAAGCCTCTTTTACCTCCTCGTAGCCCACACAGCTTAAACACCACCAGCCCCAGCATGCAGGAGTTATACAGTACCACCAGGCAAGGGAAGGCCACGGTAGTGATGTAGCTGACTAAAAGCATCTGTGGGAACTGGCTGCTCATCCAGCAACTGGCCATCATCAGAAAAACATAAAGAGGTCATGTTTAAATTCCAAACTTGAAGGCAGTGAGTAAAGCAGAGTGAACATCGCAGCATGTATTTGCGAAGTAGTCAAACCTCCTGCATATTTAAAGTCAAAGTAATGATGGTTTCTTACATTTCTGCCGTCGTTTTATTGTTGTTTCCATACTTCAGCTCCAGAGTGTATCTCCCATAAACACCTGAAATCCCACAAACCCCTGCAACCAGTGTCGGAAAACCTGCAAAAATAACAGTCACAATTCTATTCAACTGAATTATTAATTTCAAAGGCCAGGATAAAGTGGAAGCGCATATCAAGAGACCTCCATTGTTATTATTGCACCCCCCCTCCGCACTTTCTTTATCTTTACCACACCATGAATATCTGACATTCAGAGTTTGGAGTATGTAGTTCCTAATGTCATATTTATCACCCAGTCTTTGTGTTCATGCAAATTGAATTCTCTCTCATCTCGCACCTCACCTCAACCTCTGATCCTGGTTCTGTCGGAGGTTTCTTCCTGTTAAAGGGAGTTTTTCCTTCCCTCTGTTGGAGGTTTTTCTCCCTTAAAGAGGAGTTTTTCTCTCCTCGTTTACGTGGGATTTGTTACATTTTGGGGTTTCTCTGTATAATGTTGTAAAGTTCTGTTGTAAGGACTTCACTGTGTTAAGTGCCTTGAAATAACCCGTGTTGTGACGTTTAACCTGGCACTATAACGATAAAATTGAATTGAATGCTTCAGCATGAAATACAAATCCTGCAATCTCACAACAAAACATTGCTTTCTGCACTCGCTACGTACAAAAGTTTCTGTAAATGCAAAATAAAACATTACAATATGAAAGCATGAATACAGCAGAATGTATACCAACCAAATAATTTAGTTGAAGTATTCACTGTTAATCACGAAAGCTTTCAGTTGTGAACAGTCCAGTTCCATTTGATCTGACTGACGGCATTTGACAGACACACGGTCCGAAGCGCACTCCACTCACCCCATCCCACCAAGCTGAGTTTCAGCAGGTATCTCCTGACGTAGATGTTGAAGACCCGGACGAGGAGGAGGTAGAGGTGGAATCCCTCCAGAGCGGTCCAGCTGAAGGTGGCCAGCAGGGACCAGTGCAGAAGGAGACCCAGAACCCGGCAAACCCAGCTGTCCTCGTTGTCACTCTGCAGCCACACCCAGAGACAGCACAGCAGGAAGCTGAGGTGGAGGCAGAGCAGAGCCCCTGTGAGCTGCATGTGCACACTGATGGCCTTCTCAGGACGCCGCCGACTAAAAGACAAACAGCAATAAACCATCGTCAGTTTCTTTTTGCCCTGAATGTGACAGGTACTTCCACCTAAACACAGTCTGATGAGCCCCGTGCATTCCCACATATGTTACTGTTACAAACCGGTATCATGCCACAGCGTGCGGTACACCCGCTGGTCCGCTACAGGATACTGTGTCAGTGTCATGTTTTGTGTCTCAAGTACACGCATGTGGTTTAGGCACCAGGACCCATGTGATTAGCTTTTGGAAAAGATCATGGTTTGGTGTGAAAACAGGCAATTTTATGTAAGTAACATCACCTAGGTTAGTTAATACACATTACATGAAACAGGTTGTGTTATGTAGGCTACGTAACCTGGATTTAAACCTGCATGACCTCCTTCTTTGATTACGATCATGCATGTGTACTTTTCACACGTGAAAAAAGGAAAACGTGACACCAACTGCATCCTGGACAGACGGGTGTTGTTCTGTCCTCTGGGAACATGTAAATTAGAAACATTTATTTTGAGTACAGCATGATAGAGAACATATGCGACTGCTTCTCCTGCTGCAATTTATCTTCTACGTTGTTGTCTTGAACACTTTTTGTCCCTAAGTATTTGTTTTATTGATTCTTTTGATATCACAGGCATAATATATTTACTGCATATTTGCTTTGATGCAAGTTAATACGGTGTGTCCTGCCCTGTGACTCAGCATTATTTGTTACTCACTAGTAATGTGAGTGTGATAAGTATTGTTCGGTAATGATTTGAGTTTGCAATTTGTTCTTTGTTGCAGTTTTAAAGTAAAAAAGAGAAAACTTAGATCTTGATTAACTTCAAGAAAAGTTACGCCTTGGGTTTTTTGGAGGACTTCACTCTGTTAGTTCTGTCTAGCTTTGACTAAGGAATACTCATTTCAAGGACATAATAGGTGTACTACACACTCTGGTGTGATACTGGGCTGATGTTCTCCTGCCCGATTACTGCTACCAGTCAAACTTGACTTCCTGTTCAGTTTTATCGTCTCCTTAGTTGCTGATTTAACACTTTGCTGTGCAGGCAAATTTTCTCCTGTACTGACGTCACACTGTCCTGATTGTGCTTTGTTGGTCTTGGTAACGGTATGGAATAATTATCATATGGTAATAAGAGGCAGGACCATCACAACTTAAAGGCACTACTTTGTGTGACATGAGTCTGTTGTTGTGAGTGTTTAGCCATAGTCATAAAGGGAAGCAAACATGATGATAGATTAAATATGGACATAACAGTGCACACTTTATATATTAAGTGACAGAAGTAGTTGTTAAAAAAAAAATCAATAAAGAAAGCTTAAGAAATTATCAGATCAATGGTTTCAGCAATTTAGAAATTGTGAGACACGTTTCCTTTAATTCTGACTTCAGAAGTGTTTCAGATGATGTTAAAGCACTTTGGCAGGAACAAAATGACAAAATGGGCTTCTCGTTACAGATTTCTGCAACATCAGTTCCTCTGATCAAAACTGTAATTAAGGTTATCTGTAATAACAATTTGAAATAGTATTTTATTCAGACTAGTCAGAATTTAAGATCTAAACATTGTTGCAGATAACATCTTCAGTCATGTCAGAAGCTTTAGGAAGTGGGAGGAGAGAGCTGCTTGCTATTCAAACACACCATAGCTCTGCTTCTGTATGGGAAGCTATTTCATCGACATCGAGCTGAAGTTATGGGCTCTGACTGGGTTTTTAACGCTGCAGCCGCCGCACGACAACAGCTGTCAGCATGCAGATGATTTATTTTCTGCAAGAAGATGTATAAAGTGACGCAGTGTAACTTAAACTTGTCAAAGCACATCAGTATGGTGAAACATATCACGTCTTTAAAAAGACGACCCTAATTCTGTGTGTCAGACTGAAGAGGAAAACACTTCACTTTTCGTTCATCAACACTCTTCATGCAGGAACAACACTTGTAAGTCGAACAAACAAACAGACTCACTGTAGACAAATGTAGATGATCAAGCTGATGAATGTGAAGATGACGGAGAGTCCTGATCCAATGTAGGTGATGTAGCTGAGGTTCACAGCATGACGTTTATCCACTGATAATTCTGGGTTCTGCAACAAAAAGAGGTACGACTTAATTTACACGTCTGACGAAGACACATCAGGAGACTCCAGACTGTTAGTTTCTGTGGATTTGTCTCAAATAAAGCTCTGCTCTTTTTCTCTATAGAGTGCTGCATCCACCTGTTTGTGGGATGGGAAGTCATAGAACGTGGAGTGTAAAACCCCGAAATTTGATGTTCTTTTGTTTGGCACATCCATTTTAATTTTCTTTTGTAGTTTTCAAAAGACCATAAAATGATATTCTTCTTGGCTTGAGAAGTATGCTAGATTACTCTGTTAGGTGAGCTGGACACTCTGACGTACGTTGGGGCAGATGAATCCATTCCTTATCCCTTTGCTCTGGTGATTTTGGTAATGAAAAAGCTTGAAAAAAAGACACTATCCTCTAAACTATTTGAATGTGGAATATTGTTTTCATGGTGTGTTCATGAGCAAGTGCAAAGTGGGAAAACTCTGATGTCCGAGTGGGGAAATACAGTTGAATATATGTTCAACTGGGAATATTTACATTACATTTCATTTAGGTGACGCTTTTATCCAAAGCGACTTACAATAAGTGCATTTCAACCATGAGGGTTCAAATTCAGAACAACAATTAAGAAAGTACAATTTTCTTCAAGATAGCCAAACTTCAAAGTGCTTACAAGCAAGTGCCATTTTAAGTGCTACTAAAGTGCTACCTACTCAAGGTAAAGTCAGAAGAGGTGTGTTTTTAGTTTGCGGCGGAAGATGTACAGAGTTTCGATGTTCTGATGTCGGTGGGGAGCTCATTCTACCATTTAGGAGCCAGGACAGAAAACAGTCTTGATTTTGTTGCGTGTTTAGCTCTTTATTTCTCTCGTTTAGTGGAAAGATTTTGAGAGCTCAGAGAAGTAACGTCACTTGACATGTCAGCGTTTGTGGTGTATCATGTGGTGATATAACCAGACTTGATTTGTCTACCCTGCTTTGTTCACCAGAAGAAATGAGATGACGAATGCTTTTACCACAAGCACAGCAAAGAAGCTCAGGTGATCGCAGCTGCAAATAAACTCATATCTGTTGATGGTGGTGCTGCAGCCAACTCTGCTCCAATCACCTAAAAAAACACACAATGTGTTAATTTGAGTTCTTCCTTTTATTTCAGACCAAAAATACTGCAGCCCACCTGTTCCATCCTGTGACTCCTCCCAAAATACACAGGTGCCGTTCACCTGAAACATATGTGAATAAATTAAGAGGAAAGTAAGAGGAAAACAGGCTGTTTGTGTAGCGCTGCTGTTTCAGTTATTTTACCTGTTTGTTGTGTTTGAAGAATAACCTGATGGGCTCTGAGAGGTTTTTGACTGGAAGGTTCCCTGCCCTCACTGCCAGGACTAACCCATCTAAAACAGTGGCTTGCCTCGGGGCAGGCGGGTGCAACTGTCTCCCTCTTCCTCGTGCTCTTCCTTGTCCTCGCGAGGGACTGAGCTGAAATGACAGATAGAATTGGCAGCGGAGCCGTGAAGTAATTTAGAAATAAATCAGATAATAAAACAGTAGCAACCTTTCCTCGTGTTTCATAGGACACAACAGGTGACTGTGAGGGGACATATTTCATGAAAATCAATGCAAATCAGCACAAGGGAAAGCACTCACTGTAAAATGCGTGCTGTTGATCACCGAGGCCACGAGCACGACGTTCTCCTCGGGGACGGTTCCTCTGCTCATCCGAAGAGCCGAGGACGGGATCTGAACTCTGTGTTCAACGAGTCTCACGTCAGCCTAAAAAAACAGAAGCACACACAAAAACATGCAAAAAGTTTTTACACATGCCGAATATACACTACAAATAAGTAAAGAATTAATAGGCTATTTATGGAACTCAACTTTGCTGGAAATTATTTCAAACGTTGATTTTTACATGATTCAAGCTGGAGCTACAACATATAGAAAAATGTAACATCCTGTTGTATGTGAATGTGTATTATGAAGAAAACACACCTGTTTTGCTGATTTGTTCGTGCATGTTACATAAACAGTGCGATTTTTCTTTAACTGGCCCCAAAACACAGCCTCACCTGTTGTGATGAGTTCACAATCATACGGGTGAAGTCTGGCGAAAAAAGGCGTCCGGTCGTGCAGGTCGCACTTTCGTCCTCATAACACCTGTCAACACATATTTAACACATTCAGCAATCTAAACAGAGTTATACAGTATTATACGTGGTATTAATTGGTTTTAGGCAAGTTGTATTCAAGTTCAACACAAATAAGGCCGCTCTGTGAAAACCTAATGAATACTGTACACAGTCATATGATTTCAGAAGGTTGTACACTGTGCTGTAAATGGAGAAATGCAATTGTGTTTCTAAAGGCAGGTAATCTGAATGGTTCTGTGTTGGAACCTCGGCTTGGACCTTTCTGAGTTTCAATGTTCTCCCTGTACCTGCACAGGTTTTCTTCAGACGCTCCGGTTTCCTCCGACAGTCCCAAAACGTGTGTGTAGGTTAATTAGTGTAGCTGTGAATGTGAGTGTTAACAATTCTCTCTTTCCTTCCATAGTCAAGTATGATAGATAGTTTCCTAAATTCTACTGAGTAAATACAACTTTTCATTAAAGTCATACTAACTTGGTTAACTCGAGTTTTCAACAATAACAAGGAACATGTTTGTGTCATGTTTGAAAAACTTCAGAAAATTAAGTAAACACAGATAAATTATAGGTCAAGTTAAGAGTGAAATATAAAGTAAACATAACTTAAGACTAGTCATGACATTAACTTACCTTTTTAAAGGCAATTGGTTTGCCAAAACTTTTAAAAGTAAGATCAACTTGTCAGATTTTACTCCTTGAAAACAGCATAAGTTTAGCATCAACTGTATGAGTTACCTGGTCCAAACGGCCATACGACTTTGACACTGCCTGATGAGATCTTTACATTGCTCTGTCAAAGTAACACAGAAAGTTAAAGAGTCAGAACTGGCACAGGTGATGAATGGACACTGGACCTCAGACTGACAGGTGATCAAACTCAGATGTGTCATATCTGACTCCAGAGAAAGAGGAGAGACAAAATGTTGCGTTGGACTTACTCTTGGGACCTGGTCCTGGTTTTAGCGTCACACTACTCGTTGGGTTAGAGATTCCGTCACCGTGGTGCTTAAAACCTTAACATATTTTAACTTTCTTCTAGATAATCCACCACCTTGATATATTAACAGTTGAAATGGCACACAGCTTTAAACAAAACAACAATCACATGTGAAATGTACTCACTGCTGGCTTGGGATGTAGAAAACCAGACGAATGTGACGAGAAGAAAAGGAATCCGCATCGTGTCTCCCTGTGTGTTACAGCCTCATGCGCAGCGCTGCTCTGCCTGGTTGAGTTTTGCTTAATGAGGTGAGCTTAGAGTTTCACATCTACAAATATCACATGCTGTCGGTGGAGAAGCGGTTGACAGCTCAAAGCAGGAAGTGATTCATTTATTTCCAAAGGTAGTGTCATGATTTAGTTTTTTGCTTAAATTTTATATTGGAAATTACCTAGAGATAGTAAAATGTCACACTGAGGATTTAGAGTTTAGTAGTAAGTCTGTAAGGGAGCCTGACGTGAATTCTGTATATCATGTAAAACAGTTTAGCTGTGTCACTAAGCCTCCAACATCAGGAAGAAGAAATGGGAAGTTTCTAAATGTTACTGATAATCTACATACGCAAGAGAAAAGAACTACTCAAGTCACATTGGTACAGACACTCATCCTCGAGGAGAAGTGAAACCGAATAACATGGTTTTTTTTTTTTAAGTTGGCAGAGCCCATGAGAACATATAAATGCTCTTCAGTATATAATCGGAATAATTTATTGATGATTCTATAAAAGGGGGCAAGAAAAAGAAAACATTTATTTTAACAGGAACAACTGTCGATGATGATGAAATAAGGACATGTTCCAACTTACAGAGAACTATGTTTCCATTAATTTAAGGACATTCTCAACAAGTCAAGAAGAAATTTCCCCTCGGGGATTAATAAAGTGAATAAAATCAACAACAAAAAAGTCATGCATGACATGTATGAGTCATTGGTGCTGTGGTTACATAAAGGGAGATTACCATCAGTTATGGTGTCAAGGGTTCATGATCTGGACTAATGTCAGGAAAGAGAATCCAATCAGATCTACAAGGCAGTTGAAGACTTTCTGTGTTCTATATTTATCGCTGCTTCTTGGCTGACAGACAGATCCACAAACTTTAAACAGACACACACATAATTGAATCTGATTGTTGTTGTAATCTGGTTCACCGATATTATATACACTATGTTGAAAACAATATTCCTGTATATTCAGACTTGTTAAAACACACCAAAACACAACCCTTTGTTTTCTACAAATGGAGTTAGAAAACCAATCAAATGCTGTGATGAAACTGTATCATGACCAAGAATGACCTCTACTGCAGAAGTAGACATTCATTGTAGTTACTAGCCTCACAAATTGGCAATTACCTACAGCACAGGTTCGCGCATACTTCGAGGCATCCCAGGGTTCAAGTAACAGACAGATTAAATCTGTACTTTGGCTGCAGACTGAACGTGTGATCGGATGCTCGGCAGAAGAGAACACGGACATTGATGTGGAGCTTTTGTATTGGAATAAACACGTTGAGCGGCACTTTGGCTGAGTGTTGTCTGTTCGTGCTGACAGAACCCCGATGATGGCAAAGATGCTTGTCACAATCTGGTTTCTGGAGACAGGGTTGAAGACTTCAGGAGACAGGTTTGAAGACTTTAGGAGACACGTTGAAGACTTTAGGAGACATGGTGAATACTTTAGGATACATGTTGAAGACTTTAGGAGACAGGGTGAATACTTTAGGAGACAGGGTGAATACTTTAGGAGACAGGTTTGAAGACTTTGCCCGTGGTACAAAATGTCAGAGGTTCATGTCCTGCTTTAAACAAACATGCAGAATATTAAGTGGAACTTTCTTGCACCGTGTGCCTGTGATTTACTTTCATGTGCTTCTTGTCTTCTACTACTTGGAATTTGCTTGGACCCTGATTATTACGACTTGCGGCTATATTCCCGCTTTTTAGCATTTTTCTCCACTAAAAGTGATTTTGCAGTAAAACCTATACGGTGAAAAGGTCAATTCAGAAGTCCGTTACTCTATTTATTAAAAATATGCAAAGTCACTAAACATGTATAACTCCACAAAACTTTATTCAAACGTTACCAGAACTGACAGAGAAGTTCTATGGATATGAAATATAATTGAGGGGT
Organism: Brachyistius frenatus; assembly: GCF_029030835.1. Taxonomy (NCBI): domain Eukaryota; kingdom Metazoa; phylum Chordata; class Actinopteri; family Embiotocidae; genus Brachyistius; species Brachyistius frenatus. The sequence goes on from NW_027210685.1 coordinate 31,091, forward strand.
TCAGTTTGGTCAAATGGTGAGCCCTTAGTGTTATTCTACATCTTGTAATCTGCACTGAATGCACAACATTTTCTATTTTCCCAAATATTTGAACAAACTTTACCAAGATAAGCCTCTGGCAGGTCTCTATCCCATAACCTTCTGGCTGTGAGGTAACACTGCCGTGTGCTTCTTGTCCTTTACTGCTAGCAGTTTGTTTGGACCTTGATTATTGTTGCTTGCAGCTATAATATTTAGAATGGCTTCCATCTAGCTCTACCATAAAGGCCTGATTGATAAAGTACTGCTGAGACGACTGTCATCTCGTAGGTTCTTCGACCTCTTTAGGACTTCTGAGGCCTCTTAGAGTGACTACTGGGTTCTTGGTCAACTCCCCGACATACTCGCTCAGTTTGACGGAAGGACAGATGTAGGAAGGGTCATCCGGGCAGATACCAGTCGAGCACTAGGACCTAGGGAGGGAGGAAGGGAGGAGAGGCTGTAAAGGGAGACAGGAAGCTCACATGGGCCTCTTTCCTGCACATCTGAGCTCAAGCTGAGGCCCACCTTTATGGTGATTTTGATAGGCTCCCTTTGTTTTAAATTGTTTGTTGAAAGACATGGTTTTACTAGATGCACTGTGCCTTTCAGCTTTTTAGACAAAATAAAAGATGTATTAATCAATTGTCTTTTTAACATATTAACTTGGCCTTTTTTTTTTTTTAATAAATAGTCTTTGGCACCTGCATGCTCCCAACTGAGGGGAAGGGCTTTGTTTCAGGCCTGGAAGGTATTTGCTTTTGTTTGTAAAATGTGGTTCTAAAGTTTCTTTTGTATATTAATTTGTTTGTTTGTTTCCTTAGTTCTTTTACCAGACACTTCTGAGAAGCCAGCCACTGTTCTTTATTTCCACCATTTGTTAGGTTTTAGTTGGTTTTAAATACAAAATTGTTTGGGCCGTTTGTGGTTTCATTTCTGCCAGGGAGAACAAAATGGTGGCGGTCTTCATGCATGTTTTGTTTGAGTTCTTTTAAGTTTCAGCATATTGTAGTGCTGTGAACTAGTTTGTTTTGCAGTGGTGTTTATTTGTTGTATACCTTACTTTCCACCAGTCTGCCTGCCAGTGCAGTTTCGACTCACATTCTTTATATCTTTGGTTGTTCATTAAACATAGTTGTTTCAACCCCTTTATCTTCCCCTGTGTTTTAGTTGGATTATTCAGTTAACTGGAGATATTTTTTATTTTTTATAAAGTAATAAAGCTCACATCTTGGTCATACATCAGTTTTGATTCCGCTTTATTCTGGCATTTCCTGGTCATAGTGGTTTTAAACTGTTTCCTTTTCACAATTTTAGAAGCTGCTGTTTTACTGAAAACAGTCAAGGTTTTAGAAATGGTGAAGAGGTCCTTAGACTTCATGTCTTGTTTTGTTGCTGGTCATTATGGGTTATTGACTTATTGAGTGTAGACTGATTCCAGTTTTATAAACTTAAAAATAATTACATGTTCAATTCAATAAAGGATGCAAAAGGTGTAGCTGTCTGAACACTTTCTGAAGTGACTTTATCCGAATACCACTATTTAAAATCATGTATAATAAACCAAAAGTTCTAGTGCTTGTAATGTGAGCGAGTATTGCATAGAAGAATGTAATGATGATTTTTTTTTTTTTTTTTTTTTGCACATCCTCGTCACAGTAGGGTGACGATATTTGACACTGCTATGAAACACAAACAGTGTTTGTTTTTTCTTTGCATCATTATCTTCTTGTCGCTATTTTTGTTCTTGCTGCTTCATCTCGACATCAACCTTCCTCCTGAGCTCCAAACGCAGAGGACAAACAGCAGCGGATAAACTACACCAATGAGCCAGAAGGGGGTTCTACTATAAATATTGGTGCAGTGTCGTAGACCAGCCTCAGAGTTACAAGCATTTCTGCACCAGACTGAGTCTATGCCAAGTCTTCCCCCATTAATAATCAGTTCTCTTGTTGTTAAACTGATTATTGAAGCGTGTTTATGTTTTTGTCTATATTAAATCGCTGTATATGTTTGGCAGCTGCTGATCAATTATCATATGTACTTCAGTTCCTTGATTAAAACTTTGTTGTGCAGTACAATGTTCTACATTTTTTTAGATAAATGAAACCAAAAAATTAAGAATTCAGACATAACACAGAAAAATGTTTTTAAAAGTTGCGTTTAAAGTGTACAGTCAAGGAAATGTTCAACATAACGTGATGGGAGGTTTGGATGTGGGCGTTAATGTTGTTGTTATTATGTAGAAAAGGGTTATTATGGGACAAATCAGCCCAGAATAACAAAAGTCAAGGAGGTCTACTAGTAGAATTGACACCTGAAGTCCTCACTGGAGTTGAACTCATCCTGTCCTCCAAATCCCTCTTCCTCTGCTTGTTGACTGACAGACAGATCCACAGGAAGATAAAGAGACCTAATCAAAGAGACACACATGACAGGCAGAGATGTGAGCTGAACAGATCCATCGACTTCTAAATGCAGTCAGATGGCAAACAAACTGGTTAAAGACCCTCAGAAACAAAAAAACAAACTAGCCTTAAATTAATCAAAAGACTGAAATCATACAGCAGACCTTGTGTGGAGTTGAGGATGCAGAAAAGGTAGAGGATGGGGTAGTTGACGTATCCAGAGCCCAGGAAGGCCAGACCCCAGCTGGTCCCCATCAGACAGGTGAGACCCATCAAAGTCAGACCTTGTCTGCAGGATGCACTGAACCTTTCTGAGTCTCCCCACGACCGTCCCTCAGTCTCTGGTCCAAGCTTTAAGTTTCTGTTGGACACTTGCTTCATCTTACAGATGCTTGAGGCCACTGCCATCAGTATGCCAGAGTTGAAGATGAATATGAGGGCGAAATACATCAGGTTCAAAGAGTAGAAGAAGGAATCGTCTGTGATCCAGCAGCTGCGACACAGGAAGAGGGCTGTCACAATAACGTTTCATAACTATGCAAAGAGACATAATCTCTGTGTATACAAGACATCTACAATTCCGTATGCACAAAGAACAGAAACATAATCTTAAAGGCTTAAATTAAAACCAACCTTGAGATTTTTATGAAATCAAAGAGAGTTTGTTACTTTATGGTTGCCATTTTTCCTACAGTAGCCATTCAATGAATTTAGACCTCATAATTACCTTTTTAGATAATATTTTTGTTTATTTGTGGCGGAGTCTGACAATCCTGTGTTGGGTTCTGTTTGCCATCAAACATCAAAGAACTTTCCCAAGAACCAGTGTTTAAGACTTTGGGGTCAAAGTTCGTCTAGTGCATTTTGACTTGCCTTTCCACCGCAGGGCGCGGAGCGAGAAGATTTAGCAGCAATAATCTGTATTGTCAGTCTCTCAGCTGCAAAAACTTTGGGCCTCCTCAATCCTGATTATTGTTGAGTGCAAACCACAATGCATTACTGTTTTTTTTTTTTTTTTTTAAGTGCTTGAAGTATAACAATAAGTAAAACACTGGCATCCAGCACTGCAAATCCCCCAAACCTTCTTGAAGCTTCTAAAAGAACTAGCTGCAGAGGAGGGAGATTTTTATGATTATAACTTTCCAGAATTTAATTCACAGCCTGGTTCCTATGTTGGAAATGGGCAAATCTCATCTGACACAATGTGAGGGGAAATGCAAATGTATTCAAAAGTAATTTAAGTAAAATGAAAAATGTTGTACTACAGCTGTATGAAAATGGCTAAAATTCCTGCAAAAAAAAATACAATAACACTCATTGATCACATACAAAAGACATTATACTGTGTGGATGATCAGATACTGATGAAAAAATGGCTTTCGAATCACTTTGCTGAGACGGATTATGTTTGTAAATTTGATTACATGGCGTTAGTTTGGTTAGTATCAGCCATGGTCATCTCCGATACTCCGTAAAACTGTTTGAAGTCCTTCACTCCCAAAGAGACTCCAACGATTACACCAGGAATCCCTAAAAATCACACAATGACACACACAGTTTAAACATCAAGTATGTGGCAGATGTTATGAAAGGTGCCTGATCAAGCAAATACAACTTGGTATCATATTAAGATATTTCTAAAAAATGCGACAGTGAAGATTGATGGTAGGAAACACTCAGTCCTCAGGTGTTTGTATCATTCACAACAATGAAGGGCACCAGTTTTAGACAGTCATACACTATAGAGCAGCCTCACAGAAGAGGTGGACACCTTTATTATTCACATACACTGAGATCCCAGTCATTGTCTTGCTATCCTCTGGATTAGTAGCTTTTTGTGGAACGCTGGCTCCAACCCAGTGTCACGGCAAATGTGAAATAGACACGCTTTGGGCTGTCTAGGCGTGAAAGTTACAGGCTTTCCTGAAGTGGAAAAAAATGAAACCTACAGCATGCGTAGAGCCATGTGATTTACAGGAAGATGAAACTTATAGCTAAAACATTTGGTTGGGGTTAGGAAACAAAAAACAACTCAACAGAAATGTTATAACCTCCTGGATTCAAACCTCTTCGTCCCACATGGCAGTCTGTGACGAATGCCAGCAAGCCTCCTGCCTGCTAATACTGCCAGATAATGTCCTAGGTTGCCTCTGTTGCGGGACCTTGGTCACATTGATCCAGCGTCACATGAAATGTACGTGCGTGTAAGTTTCATGGATGTTTCACGTTTTGCTGTTGTGGACGAGGGCGTCTATTTCAAGCTTTGCAGTGATACTGGGTCGCTGGCAGAGTGGGTTTTTGCTTTCGGAAAAAAAAAAAAAATCCTCTTTTCTCATCTTTCTTAAGAACTGCAACATGGTATTTTCTATCTTAAATTCCAGTGTCACATTGATACGCCACATCAGCACGTAGTACATAGGTTAGTTGATCTTGAAGTACTCACCCCATCCAGCAAGAGACAGTTTGAGCAGGTAGTGTTTGTAGTAGGTGTTAAACACCTTAATAAGCAGCAGATAGAGGTGAAGTGCCTCGATGGCCATCCAGGTGAAACAGCAGAGCAGGGAGTAATGCATGAACACTGCAACAAACACACACACCCAGTCGGGTTTCACCCTGGCCCCCCACTCGGTCAGCAGGAAGGTGGCATTGAGCAGAAACAAGGCTCCGCTCAGACAGACATGAATGAAGATGGAGTAGTCCATTTTCTGGTTACTGAGAAAGAGAAAAACAAAAACACAGGAGCATATGACAAGTTCACAGGCAAGATAAGACATAATATGCAAATGCAGCATTATGACCCAATTAATACACTTCAACACTACACTAATAACTTAAACTTGTATTGATCTACAGTTATTCCATTATCTGATCTGACAGGTGTGTGCAGAGGTGTAGGAGGTTTCTTAGTTTTAATTGACTGCTATCAAAAAGTGTACAAACTGTCATTAGACTGATTCAGTCAAATCCTGATGAGTGCACTTCCAACCACATATGATGTCAATGTTTTTCCTTCGAAGAGTTGTCTACCTACCGTCTGAATACATATATCACAAGGGACAAAGCAGTGAAGAAAGCTGACAGTCCGCAGCCTATGTAACTGATGTACGACAGTATTTTCCAGTGGATGTTTGCAATTGGTCCTCTGACCTGCAAAGCATATGGAACAGTGGTCAACTGAGTGCCAGTTACTGATTTAGTTATTTAGAAATCGGCAACAAGATTTTTCTCATAACACGTTTATAAAAGTGAATAAAGATCATTCAAAAACAACTGTTAGCTGTTTTATTTTTCATTTCCCGTATGAATGTCTCTGTATAAATATTTGATTGGGAAATTGCTTTATTATTAGAAATATTTTGAAAAGAAAATATGTCATTAGCAACAAGTTAGTCAGGTGTCTCATTACCAGTAGTACAGCAAAGGGAGTTGTGTGGGTGCAGTGGCAAATAATGTGTTCTTGGCCACCGTCGTTTCTGTTGACTGTCTCACATCCGTCTGTTTTCCAGCCCCAATCTGGAAATGTGAACAACACGGAGTAATTATGCAAACTCTGATATTTTGTTTGTATAGAAAAATCCACTTCTAAACATGCATTCTTTTCTTTTGTTTCACAACTAGTGCAACAGTGACACATGAAAAAAGGCCTCCTTTCCTTATAACTGCTCGTCATTGCCGCAAAACAAAAATATGTTCTTGTGCAGGCTGCTTATACTGCACATCTTATACGGCAGACATTTCTACAACACGTGATGTTCAGTTGTTACACACATACACTTCACGTGTGCAGTTTGAAAGTCTTTTGGTTTTAAAATAAATATTAAAGATAATTAAGTGTTGAACATATTATGAAATATGCTTTTATTACATACATCTTTGAATATGCTTAAATGTAAGAATTACATATCACAAAGTTATTCATATTTTTGAAATTAATTTCCCAGCTTTCTAATTTTGCAGAGATGATCAAATATTTACAACCTAATAAGTTCTTCACGTTATCATTACACTAATAACTGAGCTAATAATTGACATCTAGAAAACAACTTCAGTGCTTTACTGGTGAACTTGCTGGAAGCAAAAACAGATATTCACCTACCGTCTTCGTCAAAGTAGTGACACAGTAACTGTGAGTCATTCTGTGGAAATAGAAACATGCAGAGCTACATTTAAGTTACCAATGGTCCATGCTGCACAGTCAAAACAAAAGTTTCTCCACCAGAATAAAAGTGGGGGTCAACTCCGGCGAAATCAAATCGTTCCTCTTTGTCAACAAAGATTATGACAATTTGTTAAATAATTTGAACAGAGCAGTGAGATTACATTGAGAAGGGACAATATATCCTCATTAGGAAAACAGGTCAGTCTTGTTTATAGCCTGAAGGTCAGTCCAACACAGGGCTTTCTCAGACATCAGACACACGCAGTTGATTATGAAACAGATTGATGTTAAACGCTGAAACATGCTTTCACAGACAAACTTACATCCATATCTGTGTGTTCAGAAACTCTGAAAATCATCGTGATTGGCGGATTCAGATCATTGAGGCGTCGTTCGCCGAGCAGCTCGATCCTGAGAACCATTGATGAAATTTCCTTCTGGCCAAACTAATAAGAGGACAGTTACGGGACAGGGATGGATGGAAATACAGGCTGCTATTGCTTGTGCATTTGCAGAGTATATATATATATATGCCCTTTTTTTTTTTTTTTAAATGAGCGACCCGGACTATATTTGAAATGTATGTGATTTAAACATGAGGGAGTCACGACTTTGGATTAGATGGACGATAAAAAAAGAAGGCTATGGAACATACTTGGAACTGGCTGTGCTCCATGTAGCTGACCAATCCAACAACCCTTTCCTCATTTTTGATGTCTCGCAGGGCGTTCACAGGCAGCCAAGTCTGAGGGACAAATGACTTGTTCTCTGGCAACAGCTGATAGCGGATATAAAAGAATGATGTTGATGTCAGTACCCTTTGTGGCTTGAACTCAAAACACAGAAATCACCAATGTTAATCTGAACCTTGGTCAACAAGGTTCTCACTGATCTTAACGTCACATTATACAACAAGTAGTTCCGACCCAGAGATCTGATTGGTCAACTGAACATTTGGACCGTGCTCGAATCATCATGACATCATCACCAGTAAATGTCACTCCAGCTTCTCAATGGGAATATATAATTGAAATTGAATTTCCTATAATATGCAGTATGGTGCTATTTTTACTTGTTATAGGTCTATTAGGTCTCTTTTGGTCCTTATTTGTCGCTCCGAGCACCCGTACCGTAACACCACGGGTAGTCGAGCACTTAAAATGAGAGCGGCGGTAAATTTGACCGGTTTGGTTTTAACACATCACGCTGTGCTAAAAATGTATTCAAAATACATGACTGCAACGATAACATTTTTCAGCCGATGTTTCTATGTGCTGTATTTATTCAGTTTAAGAAACCATCACCAGAAAGCAATAAAACAGACTAGAAATAGTTTCAGTTGCTAGGTCGTTGCGAAGGGTCGTATTACTTCCTGGAGTAGTAAACATTACAGAAGAGTCTACTGATGTGACTGATTGTTTTCTAGTTGTTAGTCATACCCCATGTGTTGCCATGGTAACGGAGATCCCACGAACAAAAGGTTTTATATTTCAAGAGAGAATTGTCTCAATGTGAATACATTTTGATCACATATTTTATTTAGATGGTAACTTGTTGTATAATCGCAATATTACACTGGAGGGTGTGCATTATTGGCACGACAGTGATGCAGTAAGGATCAAGGCGCTTGCATCGAGGTCCGTAAGCATCACACCCTCTCGTGTAATATCGCTTCATTAGCCAGATATAATAAAGCATCGTTCCTTCTGAATTCCTCAACAACATCTTCATCAAAGCTTGTGTACCTGTGGAGCTTCTAGTTGGATGGAGTCGCTATCTCCTGCAGAGCTGAGGGCCGCCTCAGAGACGTTGACCACAGCTAGAGACAACATTTGCAGGCTGTAGTTGGTGATGTTTCCTGCCTCAAACTGAGTCTTCTCCATAATGTTATGGATAAGATGTCTCTCTACTCTGCAAAGGAAATGGACATTACGTAACATGTAAGAACCACTCGCGCAGACAGGTAAGTGGCATGAGATTTTGAAGCAGGTAAAACCAATGGCTTTCTTTTCAATCTGCCTTAAAGTGTATCAGAAAGATTATAAACACATCTGGTTTTGAACATGATTAAACAGTCGAAAGACCCGCCCTTCTATTGAAAGTGGCAAAAATAGTCAGTATAAACAGGGATAATTATCACAGCAAGAAAAATTGTTCTTTCAATATTTATGTGGGCGTCTGACAATTGTTTTAAGAGACTTAGACATTTGCAAGCATCTCCCTTAATGTTTACCGTATTTGTCTTTTTGCTCAGTGTGGTAGCATGCTAGTATTCGCTTAAAACAAAATACAGCGGGGGCAGATGATAATACTGGACCACAAATGTTGGCCTTATGTAGGGGATCACCAAAACTCATGAGGATTCATCCTCAGGCAATGTAGAGAAAAATGTGCCAAGCCATCCTATAGACACACAGACACGGCCGTCCCCAGAAACATGCTGCTTACATGGCTAAAAACCAACTACCCCAGAAAAAAACTAATCTGAATGAAATATGTTTGTCTAATCAGCAGCAGAAAGAGGAGCACACTTACTCTATGAAACATCTCCTGACTGCATGATTACTGCGGAAGAGCTGTACACACGTATCCCTGATGTAGAAGAGCAGCGCCATGTCCTCCTGGCCACAGATGTCACATTTCAAAGGTTCCATCAGCTCCAAGATTTCCATCTCGTTGCACAGGATTCTGGAGCATCTAAAATCTTAGAATTGAGACAGGAATCAGATGAAGGCATATATGTTTAACGACGCATGGCTATGATTCAGCTGTTGAACTCCCCTTACCTCCCCACTCATGTGAAATCCATGAAATTATATGTAAAACCTATTGGGTTTTTTCTAATACCATATACTGTATGGTATTACATGTGACACTCTTGTATATTGTGATGTAAAACCACAACCTTTACCTGTGTGAAACCCGTTGATATATATGAGAAACCAATGACATTACGTGAGAAACTCATGCATATTCCCATATGAAACTCACATGTACCTATGTGGAACCCATGTGCATTGCCATCATGGGATTACAAAACCATCAAACCGGGACAAAGAAATGAAAACAAACATAACAAAATCAAGTTTTAATTTTTTAAACATGCAATGCACATCTATTATCAAAACTGTCTTTAAAAAGGATCAAAATGCCCCCCAACAAATCAAGTGAACATTTATTTATTGGCATGTTTACCAATTACTTTATCCTCTTTGCCTTTGTTCCCCCTTTTTCCTCTGACGGTGTGGTGTATATACATTTTTTTTTTTTTTTTTTTACAGGTTATGCATGTATTCCTTTAATTGATCAGTATTGCTGCACCTTTGTGTTTGTCAGTGCTCACATTACTGCACCTGTTGCAAATTTGCTGGTGGAAGTTATCAGTTTTTGTGACACAATATATGTTGTAACACGTTGTTACATATGTTGTAACATACATGTCCTACATGTAATCAGTATCATGGGGAAAACATGAGAAACTAACGTGATTTTTCTGTAAAGGTCTCCCATCAGACATAATTTGTGCGACATACGGAAGGGCGCATGGTTGTCCAGCTTTTAAAGAGTGTGCAGGGACAGCGGTCTAATTAAGAGACAGTGTACTTACGTTCTTTTGCGCTAAACACAACGTTGTTGGTACATTCTGTCACTTCAGCATCTATGCAGTCATGTAATTTATTGAACCATTCCTGGCTTATGGGTTTGCAAAGAGGGACGCAGACGTGTCCATCAATATTGCAGCTCACAACAAAGTGGTGGTCCTCAACAGCGTACGAACTGATCCCAGTCACAGTAACATGGAAATCTGAAATGTTGACACAAACTGAACACAGAAATAGATGATGAGAAACAGATCCAACTCACTGTAACGTACTCATTTTTACTCACCGTGACATGAATTTTTATTTTTTTATTTTCACCCTTTTTAATTGGGTGTCATATTTGTAAGGAAAAATAGGAGCTCCAAGGTAAGATCTGAAGGTAAAACATTATTCAGAGAACAACAGGTTTACATCTAATTGTTGGCTGGGATAGCAAAAGTAATTGGTACTGGGAGGGTACATGTTACAATGAACCACACTTGAATTTCAGACCCCTAAAAGTACAATCATTTGGCTCTCAATATTTGTTCTTGGATTATGTACCACAAGTTACCAAACCGTAATATTTTGGTATTTTTCTTTCCTGAAATCCTGAACAAGCAAAACTGATATTCATACCTTCGACAGCCGGGGATTCATGCAGCAGCAGTAACAGCAGTAAGGGAACCATTTTCTCTTCCTCTGAATAGATTGAATTAAAAAGCAAAAATAAATAAACTCATTCAGTGTTCATCTCAACTGTATGCATTTATTTTTTATTCCAAAGGAAATACTTTTGTAAAGTCACTTTAAAAAAAAAAGAAGCAACATATAGTATATGACACCATGTTCTTTTAACATGAAGTGCCTGGTATACAGTATATTCATTACTCCTCTAGATGATGGTATGTCAGGCTAACATTTTGCCACGCGTGCACACATGTATAACCAGGATCGAAGAAGGATGAAGGTCATGTGATGAAGTACAAGTAAGAGGTACAAAGTCAAAGAAGGAAGTCTAAGTGGGGACTCGGAACAAACCCAGGACCTCCACCCAGGAGACTGGTGTTCAAGTTCATGTTTTTTAAGTGATATAAATAAATATAAAAGTCACATACACAGCATCATGTATTTCACTTTGGAAATGTTGTTACTAATGTAAGCCACATTAGTTTTACCAGCAACTAAAGGGTTAACTCACACATACAGTACCGACGTTCACCAGAGGGGCGCTCTCGTGCACGTCGGGAGATCAAAGCCGTCTCCCTGGAGACGACCCTTTATGTCTCCAACAGCAGGTCATGATCGACATGAAGAATCTCATTTGGTTGATTTCTGCTCACTGTTTTTGAGGATCTTTATTTATTTGATCTATTTGATTTATTTGGCTATCTAAGCGCTGAGGGTTTGTGCGTCGGGAGCTGTTGAACCGAGCGGGAACGATGACGTCATGTTCTTGTTTTTAGCGCCAGAAGTAAACGGTCAGATTGAGAACAGCTGTTGAGTGTGTTGCTTAGTAACGGTGGACGTTTAAATAATGTCTGTTAGGTATAAGTGACAGATGTCACTGAGACATGAGGACATGTGTGTGTGAGATATGTTGCTATGTTAATATTGACCATAGTGAATATTTTATATATATATATATATATATATATGTGTGTAATACTATTTTACTGGTCATTTACTGTTACACCAACAACAGAGTTTATAAATTATAGTACTGACGTCGTATTAAATTCTGCTGTATGCAGATTGTTTTTGTTTGTATGGATCTGTGATGGAGACAGCGATCCCCAGAAACCTCCACAGAGCTGGAGCTGAGTGACCCTGTGACCCCTGATCATCTTCACCGTGGGTGAAGCTGCATTTGGTCTTCTTGGATTCTCCGTCCGAACCGACGAGCAAAAGATTGAGATCAGAGTTAGTCTGAGAGCCTCCAGACATAAACTACCCGGGTAGTAGACTGAAAGACAAGAGACTGAAACTGACTGACTGTGAGAGAAATACCGGTATTGGGTTATTACTTGAATTTGTTATTTTTCTTTTATGTTGTTCCCTTGATTTTCTGTGTGTTAATAACTATAATAAATTGCAGTTCAGTTCCTTGTTTTAAACTGCAAACATTTGCCGTGTTTCATTCACTCCCAGAGCGACCTAAAGACAGTCCTAAACTTAACACAGGAAATCTACTGGGTTACATAGACTACACTTACATGACATATGTAACTTTACCCACACAAAAACCTTTTTAAACCCAAACCGTGATGTTTTGACCTAACCTTAATCAAATAATTTGTTCTTCAACCTGACTACATTTTAAAGTCTAAACTCTTCTAGTAGAAAGATTGCTCTTCCATGAACACAGCAGTCCACTCACAACCAATAAAGACACGTTTGAGGTAAATTCTCCACACAGCAACACCAGATTTTCAGTCCACTCTAAAATTATAAACTCAAAAACATTAAAAACTCAAAAGTAAAAATCACACATACAGTATTTGCCATAACTCATTTAAGTTTCAGCAAAGAGGAAAATATTTCATGGAGCTCTGACATCCTTTTTCAAGATTTTAACCAAATCAATTTAAAACACAAATTAAAATATTAAACTTCTGTATTTTCATTAAATTCCACCACCTTACAAAATGTAATTTTTTTGAATCTGACAAACGAGTCCACAATACCATGATAACAAACATTTTGCACACCAAGATAAAGAAAAAAAATAAAATCAACTCACAGTAAAATTGAGTAGTTCTTTCCTCTGAAGTGAACAGGATGAACCAAACAAGCATCAGTGAGCTCAGTGATCTCATTATTGGGAGTTTTCTGTGAAACACAGTGGTGCTTGTGTTGGGTCCGCCGGGGTTATTTGTTTTATGCAAATATTCTTTATAATGTCAATATATGGTAATGACTGCAGTCAAACACTCAGTGTGTTTATTTGGAGTTTTAGACTGACATAACACAATGTGGAAAAAGTGAAGCGCTGTCAATACTTTCCAGATGCTCTGTATGTGTAGACACACAAACGGGCATTCTGAAAAACAACAAAAGTTTAATATATATATATGTATATATATGTATGTATGTATGTATGTATATATACATATATGTATATGAAAATAACTACAAAGACTTGGGATACAAACCTTTACATATCAGAATTTTCAATACAATATGACCTATATATATACAATCCACAGTCTCACAGAAACTTGCACTCGATGTCAGTGGTGTAATGTAAAAGGCCGCCCGCATCCGTTTCCAAACATTGGTACTTGCGTACTGTGCTGTGAACAGATCAGGTCCAGTGTACATCCAGGACATGGTCCAACCCTACATCCCAGCCCGTTCACTCCGCTCTGCTTCCACCAATCAGCTTGTTGCTCCTCACTGAGCTAAACACTCTACAAAATCACGACTGTTTGCTGTCCTGGCTCCTAAATGGTGAATGAGCTCCCCACCGACATCAGGACAGCAGAAACTCTGTACATCTTCTGCCACAAACTAAAACCACACCTCTTCAGACTTCACCTTGAACAGTAGAACTTTAGTAGAACTTAAAATGACACTTACTTTGTAGTTTGGCTTTGTTGAAGAAATTGTATTTTCTTGATTCCTGTTGTTCTGGGTTTTGTACCCTCATGGTTGAAATGCACTTATTGTAAGTCGCTTTGGATGAAAGCGTCAGCTAAATATAATGTAATGTAATGTAATGTAATGTAATGTAGTGTAACAGAAGTGCCCCCAGAATATAAACCACTCTGAGTGATCAGCACAAGTTTTTATACCGTAAGTACTGCATCGTATATTAACAACAAGGCTTTAAAAATAGCAGTAAAACTGAGCTGTTTACGTTTGATATTGATTAGTCAGAATGAGGTGCCACTCGTTGGAATGATTGCTTCTCCTGTACATCGTTGCATGAAAGCATCATGATCTGAAGCAGAAAATAAAAACACCGGTATTACAGTACAAATCCCCCGAAACACACACACACACACACACACACACACACACACACACACACACACACACACACACACACACACACACACACACACACACACACACACACACACACACACACACACACACACACACATCTTGGCGTGTTGCTCCTGGGGTTTAGGCTTAGCCTCTGGTGTTATGTTTCAATGCTTGTCTTGGCTTGAGTTTTTCATCTTTCTCAACGACAACACAAACCACAGGAAGATGAAGAAACCTGCATGAGACAAATTGAAAGAAGGGTGAACTAAAAGTTTAGACTGTACACTGTACATGCATGAGGATCATGCAAATGATGCACATGACACTGATAAACAATCTTAACTGTCAGGTCACTGTTCTTCAGCCGCAAGTAAAAGGATGTATTTTAATATTGTGCACCATTCATTCTTGCTTTACTATAAACGTAAAAAGTAAAGTTTGAGTGATCTTGTTAGTTTTCAGCAACTTGTGCCGAGTCCAGTCAAGGCAGACGTCCGCCCACCTCTGAGCTTGGTCATGTTGCAGGTTTCTTCCTGTTAAAAGGAGCTTTCCTTCCTTCTGTTGGAGGTTTTTTCTCACCATGGGGCAGTGCGAGTAAAACACAACTGCTCTCACTGAAGCGATCAACCAAAGCGCATGTAAGATATATTTTCCTACGTAACCCTGTAAATTGCATTTACAGTAGCGTCACCACAGCACAGAGCTGAACACATGAACACAGGTTGTGCCGACCTTGCAGTGAGTTCAGTATGCTGAAGAGGTAGAGGCCAGGAATGGTCAGGTAGCCAAACGAGAAGAAGACCAGGCCCCAGGTGATGCCAAGCAGAACGGTGATTCCCAGCAGGGTACAAATGTCTCGCTTGGCTCTACCGAGGGAACGCTGCCAAACATAGTATAAAAGGACATAGCAGTTTATAGACAACCAGTTAGAGACTTAAAACTGTAGTGTTGTAGAGTGAGCACTAAAACTTTTTCTAAACTTTAGAGGAAAATAAGAAATAGTGGTGAATGGTGATAATCTGTGTTTTTCTTGTTGCCAATAAATCGCATGTAAAGACTAACGGCCCAACTACCACTTTTTAGTAAGATTATAGGACATCAAATTGTCATTTAAAATACAAGATGAGGAGAATGTAAAACGTGCAGATAATCCTGTACCTCTGAGCTGTGGCGGAGACTCACGACACGTCTGACTGTCACCCATAATATGGTCATGTTAAAGAGGAACACCATGCCGAACACTCCCAGTGTGGTCACTGTTTTTATGACGTCATTGGCTATATAACATCTACAAAGAAAGGGAGCAAAATGCCAATTTCATCTCATGCACTGAGACATCAAACATATCAATTCAGGTAACTGAAGATTCAACTACATGGAGGAAAAATATCAAATAATGGGGTTGGCTGCCTGGTGCTTCTTTTTGAGGAACAGTCCTGTCTCAATATTAAAATACACTCTCATACACATGCAAAACATAATAGGCAGG
This sequence comes from Brachyistius frenatus, assembly GCF_029030835.1. Taxonomy (NCBI): domain Eukaryota; kingdom Metazoa; phylum Chordata; class Actinopteri; family Embiotocidae; genus Brachyistius; species Brachyistius frenatus. The sequence continues at coordinate 46,742 of NW_027210685.1, forward strand.
AGTTCATTTTTAGTCTCGAATGTGGATGCTTGTGAAGTTGTTCCTGCTTTCACCTTACATTAAAGTGTCATTGGAGTTCGATGAGTCCAGAGGGACACGGCCGTATGCGTTCCTGTCTATGACCACCACCAGAGACACAATGACTGCAGGAACACCTGAAACAAAGGAAATAGTGAAGGCACTGCTCCTTTAACCCTGTGAATCCCAGGCTACTTCCAGGAAGAATTCACTCCCTTCCCCTTTAAGCTCATATCTTGGTTATTGTTGGAGCTAACACTTCATGCTTTCACCATCTGATTTGATAATGCTTTGAGATTTTGTATATTAGGCTTCATATCAGGGGGAAATCTTTATTTTGTCTTGAAATTGGGTTTTTTGGTTGCATGTATCTCACCAGAAAATATTGTCAGTAGCGACGTCTTTTTATAACTGTGTAGAGGATGTTGTCTAGAATCTGGCAACATGTGAATCATGTTTGTGGGACACTGTATGACTCAGCAAATTGAAAAAAAATATGTGCTAATTTCCTGAAGGAAATATATGTCATGAATGACTCCAGGTGGCCGGGGGGGCCCAAAATAGGGACTCACGCTGAGGACATACGCTCCTGTAATTATGTTAATAACTCAGCTGTAGTGTAGGCCCACAAATACATTATTGTAATTTTTTCTTTTCATACAAAGTGGAATGTAATGTCAGCCCTATGTTGGAGACAGTATGAGGTCAGCTGTGATTTTCAAAACTGAATTAGCTGAAACCATTTGGTCTTACAGACAATCAAAGGTTTTCTGATAATGACAACCTCCACTGGACTGTGTACTGCTACTCACCCCATCCAACCACGCTGAGTTTGAGCAGGTATCTCTTGAAGTAGATGTTGAAGACTTTGACTAAGAGGAGGTAGATGTGGAAACCCTCCAAGGCCATCCAGCTGAAAGTGGCCAGCGTGGAATAGTGAGCAACGAGAGCGATGTAGAAACAAAGCGCGTTGGAGGACAGTGCTGCCACCGCCTGGGTGGGGAGGAAGTGGACGTTGAGGAGGATCAGGGCGGCTGCGAGGTTGATGTGGACCTTCATAGACATATCTTCTTTTACTTTTCTGTCAGACAGATGAAACGTGATGTGTGGTAAGTAATAGCTTTTGTGCAGATTTCTTAGGACATACAGTGCAGGAGGAAAGGACAGAGGTATGTAAAGTGGAAATAAAGAAGCCGTGTGCTATCAGAAGTTTTAATGAAATGTGATGAGGGAGGAAGATCGCTTCGTCTTTCAAAGTAATGGAAAGAAGGAAAGAAAAAAAAATGAGGCAACAAATGGACAAAGGTGTGAGGGAAGTGGCAAGGAAAAGTCAAACGAGGGAGAAAGAAGAGAGCTGAGAAGCCGAGGTGATAGTAAGGACAGAGGGAGGACGGTACTCTACTGAATTTGTTTGAGTCGGGAGGATAGATTAAAGGAATAAAGACGATGAAAGGTGGGCGGAGTCTCATACACTGTGAAAATATCAATTACCTATCAATAATAAAGATCAAAACAGTGATGACCAGGGTTAAAAGAGAAAGACTGCAGCCAACCAGAGTAATGTATGACAGAACCTTCACGTCTTCAGGTGGGAGGGTAGCTGACACCTGCGGAGAATATAAACAGGGGTTTTCTCCAGCACTTCTTGCTGTATTTCTGTTGTCACATTTAGTTCGATATTTTTTAATTTAAATGATCTTATATTCAGTGGATACATGAATCCTGGTGGAGAGTAACTGCAGTATATCCATTTTGTTTAAGTACTGAGGAACAATGTATTTATTTTTATGTCATGCTACTTGGTACTCATACTTACCTACTTTTCAGAGGCAGATAGCAAAATGTTAAAATGGTTTTTTTTAAAATTATGATATAGTTACACATTAAACTCCCTAAAAGTACATGGCATCTCTAAAGTCAGCTGCACCTCCACTGGCTTTAACTGAGTAACAAATGAAAATATGAAAATCGATTTTTACATTGTGAGGTACAACACAGTGTACTGCTGCACATATTTAGAGTGTGTTTGTGGCAGATTAGATTTTTTAGAAAGCCTTTGTGACATCTAGTGGTAGCATCATCGCAGTACACACTATCTATCTATCTATCTATCTATCTATCTATCTATCTATCTATCTATCTATCTATCTCTCTATCTCTCTATCTCTCTATCTCTCTATCTCTCTATCTATCTATCTATCTATCTATCTATCTATCTATCTATCTATCTATCTATCTATCTATCTATCTATCTATCTATCTATCTATCTATCTATCTATCTATCTATCTATCTATCTATCTATCTATCTATCTATGGCCAATCTTACCAGGAGTACACCAAAGTATGTGAGGTGGTCACAGGAACAGATGATGTTATTCTGTCCCCTTTCCCACACGGTCCGGCAGCCGTCCGGACTATATCCTGGTAATTAAATCAGACAGCTCCGTTATGCATATGATTCTGTCACATCTGAATTACAACAATTTACCTTGCTGGTTAAACCACAATGAATCCAAATGGTCAACCTCATATCAAAAGAATGTGTCTGATAGATTACCATTCATGACATATGTGATGCTTGTTAACTCACCTCTGGTGGAAAAATTGAGGAACACACACAAGGGGTTTTGGGTATCCTGTGAAACAATACAATTTCATGTTTACACGAGTATAATGATAAAGTGTAAACTAAAGTAAATGATGAAGTTGATAAAATAACGTTGTAGTTACATTTACTGCCACAGAAAGATCAAACGTGATGTTGACTCGCTCCTGCAGTCCTGATATAATCTTGCCCTGCACAATCAGGCCAACCAGTCTGCGTTCATACAATTCAGTGGAGGTTATATTGGCAGCCTACAATACAACATGCATTCATGTCACTTGTTTGACAGTTTGTCCAAGACAGATTTTCTCATTATTTTCAAGTACCTGCTACACTTCTTGATATTGCCCCATTTACATTTTATTTAAAGAATGTAGTTTACACTTTACAGGTGCATCCACCTTCTGTCACAATAATATTTTCTAATGTGTATTGATTTTCACTTTGCATGCTACTATCCCACAACTATAGTGATAACTGCACGTCCCAGTTGAACCAGAACCTGCATGCTTTGCTTACTTAGAAATTCACGAACGAGAAAGGCTGGAGATTAAAATCGGATTGTTTAAATTGTGTGTGCCTCCGTACCAAGCTGTGTTCTATAACTATCCTTGCTGGGGAATAAATAAAGATGGTTTTTTTTTTATTTTTAAATGGGCAAAATAAGGCCCAAAGTCTGGCCTGTGTAAAAAGAAAAGAAAAGTAATATTTTTAATATATTTAAAAGTAAAACAAAAATACAATTTCAAAAACAGGAGTGGCCCTTTCATTTTGGTTTTCAATTTAAATACTACAGTCGTTTAAATAATAGCTCATCAGATCCTTTTCGACAACATTTTACAAGACAAAGTGAAGTCTCTGACCTTTTTTTCAGGCAACTTCAACATGAAGAACACAGTCGTGTTTTTCAGCCCAGTATCTAACGTTCTCGGCAGTCGAACGCTCACTTTGTTGTTGGGGACAACCTCGTTGGCCAATGCCTGTACCAGTAACAGTGCACAAAACAGGAAGAGAAACATTGCATGTAAATATAAAGATTATAATAAAACTTTCATGACTGTATTATTGTTTTACATTAAGACCATGGAAAGAATTTTAATTTGCAAACAAGGCCTTTTGACTAACGCTCTTCACAAGGCTGGGGGTAAAACATTCAACCTTTTATGCATCTTTGATGAAAGCCCTGATGCTTACAGTCTGGATTATTGTTTTACTCTCTCTCTCTCTCTCTCTCTCTCTCTCTCTCTCTCTCTCTCTCTCTCTCTCTCTCTATATATATATATATATATATATATATGTGTACTATGTACAATTTACCAATCTGGAAATAATAGATAAATTGTTGAATTACTAGCTTTGATGACAGCTGCCAGCCTGCCTTTATGTACTGTCTCCTGATTGGCATGCTGTCTACAGCCATGCTAGTGGTTCGTCGGGACAGTACTGAGGACGAGCACAAACCCTCTTCATAATTTTAGATTGGCAAATTATGAAAACATTCAGAAATTAGCTTTATACACAAAGTTAAATGGAGAGGGGGTGGAGATGGGTTTTCCTGGACAAACTGAAATTATGACCTGATGGTGGTGCTCGAGGCAAACTCAGGTGATCTGCAAATTGAACACAATTTATTCTGATGGTAACGTGAATGTCGATACCAAATTTCATGGCGATCCATCCAATGGCTGCTGAGTCACTGTATTAAAACATGATATGCCAACCTCACAGTGCTATACGAAAAGTAAGGCATCACCAAAGTCATAAGAATACAAAGTTTGGGAACCATGAACAGCTGTACTAGATTTCATGGTAATCCATTTAGTGAGTGATGAGGAGGTTTGGGTAGATTTTTACTAGAAGCCTGAAGGCAGCACTAGAGAAAAGATCAAAGATTCACCAAAGCCAACGGACATCATCTGAAAACTAAATATGTCTCTATATCATTTAAAATAAAGTCACCCAGTCTGGACAAAAGTGGTGGACTTCGTCAACGTTGCGATCTCCTGCATTTATCGACCACCATGTTAAAATGTCTGAACTGACTTTAAATTAGATTTCAACCAGATTAAATGTATTCTTACCGTAGTGTCATTGGCATAAATTTCACTGTCGCTAGAGGGGTCTTGAGGTTTGACAAAGATGGTCACAACATTGCTGGATGATATGGATGTCGTCTCCGTAAACTCTATTTGGTCTAGAAATGCTTGCAGGTCCTTGAGGGCACTTGTGGAAACGGACAGCAAATTACAGCAATGCATTTCAATTTCCACCTTATCATTAATTCTTTACACAATATAAATGTGATTAAACAAAAATGTGACAAACAAACACACAAAAAGGAATGCAAATGGTCACACAAACATCCCAAAAACAAACAAAAAAATATTATGTGATAGATTATAGGGTTAAAGTATTTACTTGATAGCGTCGCCTTTTCCTTGCAACAGTTGGTCAACCATTCCCAAACAGCAGGTGACTTCCGTAGGATTTCCTGGAGTAAATTCATGATTTGTTGATATAAGATATACACAATCCGAATAGTTCCATAAAATCCATGTAATAAAGCATCTTACTTGGACAGTTATCACAGGTCATTTCAACGTCAGACACTAAAGACAGGACCACCCACCCGAGAAGGCACCACTTTACCCTGTGAAGTGAACACAATTAGACCTAACATTTTGTTTTATTAGAATATCCTTGCTGACGTGTTTCAGACATAGAACATCACAATTAACAGTAAATCACCAAGACTGAATCCAAACTTGAGGAATTAGCAGATCTGTTTCCCAGATGTCTGTGAGTGCTAGAACTGTCCAAATCCACGCGGGGTGCATACTTCAGAGGACGTCTTTTGGAAAATTACCCTTAATCCTGAGCAGTTTTGTTGCGATAAAAATATTGTGACTGGCAGCTCATATAAAGGGAAAATGTTTTTGCACATTCTGACTATATTAGCTTTGGCTAGAAATTGCCTTCCATTAAAAAAATAAAAAGACCCCATCGGTCATATGTGCAAGTATCTCATTAAAATTCAGAATTATGTTTTATTTTAGCACCCCGTCAAGGCCACAGTACCGTAACTCTGTCATTTTGGTTTTAAAGTTGTATTTTGTCTCACAGTAATTATGATGAGAGCAGAGGAGGAAGTGAGGAGACAGTAAAGAAGCCATGAGATGAGGTCAGTGTGGATGGGCGAGTCGACAAATAATTGGACCATTGTTTGTCTGCCTTTTTAAACAGGCATGACCATGACTTTTCCATAATTTTACCTGCAACCATAAAGAAACAATGTTCATTTCCTGTTTCAAACCAAAAGGCAACGTTTTGTTTAACCATAATTATTCCATAGCCTGTACTACGTTTCTTATTCTGACAATGACGTAGAGGCTACCTACTTTAACCCAAACTCTGTTTGTATTACAGCTTCAATAAAACAGAGGTGCTAATACCATACAGTATATCCTGCTGCTGGTAGGACATTAATGCAGGAAATCATCCATGGGCCATATTGCATTCAGAGGGCAGGGACAAACAAACCACACGGTGGTTTAGGATGCAAAACATGTTGTATGACTATTTCATAAAGCAGCAGACCTGCACACATTACAAGTTACCAAAATCAACACCATTAAGAACCATTCAGAAAACTATCTTCAAATGAGTGACACAGTGAAGTATTTCAATTTCTGTCAATGGAACACAGAAAGAAAGAAAGAAAGAAAGAAAGAAAGAAAGAAAGAAAGAAAGAAAGAAAGAAAGAAAGAAAGAAAGAAAGAAAGAAAGAAAGAAAAAAAGAAAAACAAACAAACAAAGTATTAAAAGCCCTTTAAACAGACATAAAAGGAAGTACCAACACCCAGAACATGTATTGATCTTTACTGGGAATATAACACTGCATGGATTTACACAAGTCATTTCTGTATACTTAGTTAAATAAATAATATATATTTCTCAGGTCTAATGTCAGCATCGATACAGATTGCTGAATTAGGTGGTTCTGGTGTCAAAGTATCGCCTACCGTTGCATGTTGCTGAGTTCCTGTTGAAATGATGCCATCTGAGAAGAACACATAAAACACAACTGATGTGCCAGCAGGATAAAAGCGAGTGACGACACATGTTGAGGGTGAACAGCTTTATGGGAAGTTGATGCAAGTGATATTCAAAATGAAAAAGAGGAACTATCAACAGACAGACAGATAAAAATACCTGTTGCATCTCTTGTCAACATCAAATACTGTACACACTTGTATCAAATTATAGACCAATATTATTGTCATTATTGGAAATTGCACTTACATTTTTTATACAAATTCATGAATGAGTCATCGTTATTAGAGACAACGTTATTTCTGTATTTGATTGAAGCTTATTGGATGACTATTGATAAATACTGTACAGCACTTGATTTATTGTGGCATGGCACTATTCCCACCAACAGAGGGCAGTGGTACATCAAGAAAATCAAGTGGACCTGTTGAAACAAGACAATCCTTACATGTGTATATATTGTTATGTTTTTTTTTCCCCATCTTACTACATGAATGAATGTCAAAGCCTGGAGGAATCAGTAACTGTATTTTTTGTTGTAAATAAATTGTGCCTCTGCTGGTAGCCAGGTTGACATTTGCAATTCTTATGAACACCTTGATTTGCATTTACCTGCCAGTCATGCCCATGTCAAACTTTCTGTCAGTTATCACAGAAAGTTTTGCATATTTTGTTTTCAAAGTGATCCACCATGTGCATTAGCTTATTATATTTCCCCCCCATTATTAAGGAAAGCAACCAAATGTCTGAGTCCGCTGTGAGGCCAGTTTCAGATGAAGTGATTACTGTATGTTTGGTGTTTGCGACTGGTATCATCATCATGAGAGCCTGAGTTCAAGCCACGAATGTTTATGGGTTCACCTGTGGCTTGTGATACTGTGCATGCACTCATTTGTTCTCTCTCTCTCTCTCTCTGTGTGTGTGTGTGTGTGTGTGTGTGTGTGTGTGTGTGTGTGTGTGTGTGTGTGTGTGTGCGTGCTCATCAGCAGGTTTACTGGCTGGGCTGGCAGGTGGCTTTTCTACCGGGTGGCCCACACGACAGGACTAGACTTTGAATATCAGGCACTTTGGCTATTTAAATATATAACGTACATCTGTCCAAATGCATGTAAAGGAATGAATGGCTGTAAAAATATGCATGTTTATTTGTTTTACTGGAATTGTGTTAAAGTACAACGAAATGTTCTGATTTGCTAACATCAAAATCTGCATCTAACTTTGAAAACAATAATAACACATATTACAAAGCTGGTTGTCAGTGCTTTTAAGGATCATTGTGTAAATGTGACACTTTTTTCTTGTTGGGAGACAAAGTTTAAAAAAACAAACAATAAATCTATCAAGATGTGCACTGTTAGCTGGGGATTTCCCCGTGTTTGGTTGATTCATGCCAAGACAGTTGAAATCATTAGTGACAGATGGCCTCGTTGACCTTACCTGTAACAAACCCGAAGAAAGTGCTCGCCTGGAGAACAAGACCAGGAGCAGAATGAGTCACACAGCTGGTGTTGATCTTTACGATGACAAAGTGGAAAACCCAAGGTGATAAAATGCGTTTTCTAACAAAGTAAGCATTATGAATATATAAAGTCAGCAAACAGGCCAACATGATATACTGTGGGGATTTTGAAGGTGTGAAGTTCTTATTTTTAAGAACATGTGTGCTGACCTGCTGCTTTTTGCCTTCATCATCAGTTTCTTTAACCTGGAAATAAATCTGTTTTTTTCATTTTAATTAATTTCCATTTAAAGCATTGGGTGAGTGTGAATCGCTCCAAAGCATACCATAATAATAATAATAATAAATATGGTATCCTGGCGGCTTAAGAAGACAGGGAGCCGTCACGCCTTGGGTTTGAATGCAAGAAACGTTTCTGTCTAACAATGAATGACAAATGGAAAGTTACACGTTCCAGACATGGCTATTGATTATTTAGTGGTTGTTTTGCTTTTGATCTGTGAATTCCCATACTGCAAGTAGCTCCTTCATTTTGCCTTATGTGAACACCGAGCAACAAATCGGATCGACTGATGACGTGCTTCTCTGAGCGCATGTTGACTTTCACACATTTTGAGTTTGTTTTTTAGTTTCGAAACAAAACTTTGCAACTTAATTCTTAATACTGATTTCAAAGTTTTAGATTTATATAGCCTAATAATAACATGCAGTTAGTGGTGCTTCTGTTATTATTATTATTTTTTATTGCTTACAAACATGACAAAGAATCAGAAATAAATGATGCACTTGTTAACACAAAGTGTACTGTAGCCTACCTGTGCACATCCTGTGTACCTGAATGAAACTTACAGTAATAACATCTTCATATTGGTGGATAAATAGTACGTCTATACTCACCTCATCACACATTATGGTGGTTTTATAGCCACCTTTTATCTGATCAAGAAGCCCACTTTACTTAGGGTGTGTGTGTGTGTGTGTGTGTGTGTGTGTGTGTGTGTGTGTGTGTGTGTGTGTGTGTGTGTGTGTGTGTGTGTGTGTGTGTGTGTGTGTGCGTGTGCGTGTGCGCGTGTTTCTATTGGTCTATTGGATCAGTGAAAGGGGTGGGGGTTTGGAGAGGAAGGACAAGCTCTTGTCGGCTCTTCCACCGATGCCTCCCCACTTCCACCTCCATCCGTCCGGTTGAGCATTGTAGTGGTCAGAAAAAGCCAATACCGGAAATAGGTTGCCTTCAAAATAAAAGGCAAACTATAATCACACCTCGGAAGAAACATTTTTGTAGTTTGGAGTTGACTTTTCTCTTTCTGAGTCGCTCAACTATTTCTTGCGTTGATCAAATAAGCCAATTGATGTGTTCCATGTGCTCCCATGAATTTAAGAAAAAGTTTGCAATGGCGAACATGCCTACGGTTAACAAGGACATTTTTGAGAAGGACAATATCATATTGTTTTGATCTTACTGTATTAGTTTACCACAGATAGGCTGCCTGTTTAGTCTTGGTTTTCTTTACAACAGCCAAGGATAAGACAACGCCTACATTTTAATTTGAAAGTCGTGACAGGAAGTCCCCACTATTAGTATAAAGCTTGACGCGGGCAGCTCCACGCTTGGTACCGAAACACTGCGACCGGCGGATCACTGTCCGACCTGCCCCGGTAGGGTGACGACACGCAGCCTGCTTCAGGACCAGAGGACTGACAGCAGCCAGCTTCGTACCGGCTTCAGAGAGGATTTCCTCCGGTAAAAGGGAAAACCGGACGTAAAGGGCAAAGAAAGCGTCACAGATATATTATAAAGGAAAGGTCGCGGTGTGAAGCAGCCGCGTGCGCTGACCGCGTCTGGTCCTTGAAGGAGTCGGTGAAGTGTGGTGAACTTTGGCTTCATCGTTTTTGTTGTTTTTAACGCTTGAAACTTTCTCGGGGTGAATTTCACTGCAGGTCCTTCGGGCATTATCACGACCAGGAGAGTCTGATCAACTCACCGGGTTTGAACATGTCAGCAGTCCCGCACGACGCGCTGAAGCTTTCCTGCGGTAAACCCGGTTTGCTGATCGCGGACGCTGCTGGAGACGATGTTGCAAAGTGCACGTTCACGCTCACTAATCAGGCTTTGATGTACATTTAATGACACGTGCGCTCTCGTGGGCAGCTCCCGCGTCAGATAGCAGCGCGGTGACCGAAGAAAGGTGACACTTTGCCAACAGCGTTTACAAAACTCCGAGGAGCAAGCTGTGCGGACTTGTGTACTTGTGTACTTGTGTACTTGTGTACTTACACACGAGCGATAACTCGAGAGATTCATGGAGGGTCACAGATGTAACTAAACCCGGGATGGAGCTCTTTCGCGGGAGGCACGTGCTCGCTTGAGGGCTGTTTTATCATTATTTCTGGGGAACAGTTTCACTGCAGAGTTTTATTTTGGGCTTTTACCGCACAAACGGGCAGGACAGCGAGTCAAAACTCGCCAGAGGCATCGTTTTACACCGCCGGGAGGGAACCACTCCGAGCGGCTGATTTCTCCCGGCGCCCGGACCATGGCCTCCACCTCGCGGGACAGCTGCCTCTGGTTGCCCTGGAGACGGACCCTCCTCGCGCTGTTGCTGTGCGCGGTCGGGGCGCGTGGGACAGAGGATGAGAGCGCGTTCAACGAAGAGGTAAAAAGCACAGCAGCGTTTTTTGTGTGTGTTTTTTTTGGGCTGCTCAGACCGTTTAAATCCTGGTCACGGACTTAATAACGGATGGGAAGCAGTGTCACAAGATTAGAGATTCTCCACTGCATCGTAGAAAGAGTGTGACAGCTTTAGGAAACAAGCTTTAGGAAAAAATCAGAGCAAATAAAATGAGCACGTAACAATGCTATTCTAGTGTCAAATGCACTTCTTTACAGTAACAGTTGTTATTATAGTTATAGCATAGTTATTGCTGGACTATCCAGTGCACAGCATCTGTTTTATGTTACTATTATTGATTACGTTTGACTACCACACACATTATTTTTCCAATTCTATTAGTAAGGTATGTTTACTGGCAGTTGTGCAGACTACATAAATAGGACCCTAACCACAGCAGTGATATTGTAGGAGGCACAGCAGGTGTTTCTGTGAACATCACTGCTATACATGGCACTACTTTATTACCCTTACCAGTTTGCCAAATATATACTCACATATAGAATTCATTTCCTCTTTTTGGATTCCCACTTGATGTAGTAATCGGAGATGTTTTATTTCGACACTTTGCACCCTTCTTAAATGACCACTGTGCTAGAATTTGGGAGTCCTGTCCCTAAAATGTGAATGAATGTGTATACACATGCTGATGGACTCTTGTACTGATCATAGCAGCCATTGTAAAGTGAACTGTATTGGGACGGAGTCTCTTGATCCTTTACCTCTTAACCATTAAAGGTGCTCATTTATTCAATGTTTATTTGGGTGTGTCATTAGACGCCAGAATGACGAGTTGGAACTCGAACCAGCATTATTGTTCGTGCAGTCGAGTTGTCCAGGAATCTTGTTTGTTTGAATTGAAGAGCAGGCTTCGTACCTTTAGGAAGGTGATTAGTGGTGGAGCTTTTGTGTGTTGTCTGACGGAGGGAGACCTCCCGGTCATTAGAGGTGAGCTTGCATTACCAAACTCAGTGACCGGAAGGAGGGGGGGGTCTGGTTGTCAGGTTACAACACCTTCTGATGGGCTATTAACATAGCTGTGTGTGTGTGTGTGTGTGTGTGTGTGTGTGTGTGTGTGTGTGTGTGTGTGTGTGTGTGTGTGCACTAAAGACAAAGGGTTTCCCAAAGTGTGGACTGATGAGAAATTCCTCAGCATGTAAGCTTGTAGAGTTGCATGGCCGATGTTATCGATTTAAGACGTGGACTGCTCCATACATGCAGCGATGTCTGTCAGTATGCAGTTCTTATGTGCATCTCGGACACAACTTAAACTTAAAATATGGTTAATGATATAACAAAAGTAAATGAACTGCATTTGGGATGAGAGAAATCACGCTTGACAGCTTTTAAAAGAGGATTTTCTTCTGCTGGAAAAAAAAAATCGCTGTTGAAAAGTATGAATGTGTGAAAATCTAGTCAAGGATAAATATATATTATTTTCCTCTGGCAGTTCTTTTACTGAATAAACTATTTAGTTCATAACAAAACGTGTTGGGCAAAATAATGAGGGCACAACAGCCCCTTGAAAACCTGTTGTTTAATAGTGCATGTATTTTTTATTATTGTAATAAGAAGACATTTTTGTTTTTGTCACTGCTGTTCACATTCAAAGTTGAATTATTAAAACCGTGTAGGAGTGACGGAACGGCCTTTACTTTGCGGTCATTTTGTACTATTATATGAAGGAAGTGTACATTTCCATATCGTCAGGAGTTTTGGGCCACATCCTGATCAGCTGCAGTGAAAACCCGTGATGCTGCAAGACGGCCTGACAAATATGGCCGAGAGTGAGACGAGACTGTGAGTGTTATTCGGGAAGTTAAAGTAGAACTCATGCTGTTTGTTTGTTTGTTTGTTGATGGGCCTGCTAATCTCCCACTCATCTTTATAGGAGGGGAGAGCCCGCTTTTATGAAATCACTAATGGTCACGCTGTGTTTTTGTGGCAGATAAATGTTTCTCTGGAGTCCGACAAGAACATTTTGTTTTCACCCACAACGGTGATAATAGAGGTTATAGAATTTTTTTATGTGTGAACAGAAACTAGGCTTGAATTTCAGGGGTGATTAGGTGGTGACGCACAACGCTGCAGAGTCGTGCTGTCTTGGATACAAGGGGAGCCGAGTGGGTCTCCGACATAATTGACATATAATATCAAATAATATGCAAAACATCATTTGGTTAAACACCCGTCGTACAGTTTGATCACGTAATTAATACTTCATCTGGAGTCCCGGTCGTCACTCACGAGTCCACGTTTCTTTTTGAAACCTCGACTCCTACTCTGTCTGGACAAAACAGGACGAAGTGGGAGGTTAAAAGAGTGGAGGAGAAAGAGAGGGATTATTAGAGAGCGCGGGACAAGAATCGGATGAATCTTGATCCAAAAAAAAAAGAAAAAAAAAGGGGAAACCTCCCAGTGAGAGAAATCTGTGATGGAGTTATTTATAAAAGAGGGACAAAGATGGAGAAAGTTGATGTCGACGGTAGTGGCCAGTCTCAGCTGCGCAGCATGTGATGGCTGAATGTGACAGCTGTTCTCTAACTGGGACACACACACACACACACACACACACACACACACACACACACACACACACACACACACACACACACACACACACACACACACACACACACACACACACACACACACACACACACACACCGTGCGCAGGCATGCCGGCCCGGGACTCCAAGGCATCTCAGGAAGTACAATGGGCCCTCTTGTCTGAAGGAGAGAAAGCTGTGAGAGAAAACTTGTGAATAGCGGAGAAAGACGATGAGAGAGACGTGGACACGACCAGGAACGCCAAGAACAGAAAATGGTGGCGAGAGGACGGTTAATCGCTCAATTATTGCATCACGTAACTGGACAACACCCCCCCACTCCTCCCCCCCCCCACACACACACACACCTCCTCCCCTGTGATTGGCTGTCACCACGTCCACGCAGACTCACATTGCTCCAGTAACGGGAAGATGAGACAGGGGACAACGAGCTACCTCCTAGCACGTATTAAGGAGATTATTTTTCTACATGTTGGTATTTTCTTTGTTTACGTGTCTAAAATGTGCGGACGGGACTGCAGCGAGCAGCGGCGCTTCATCATTTAGTGGCGGCGCCGATAATCTCTCGTTTGGCGCGAGGAACGTCAAAAAGAGCGAAAGGCTCGCAAAAAAGTGCAGCTCACGATCACAACCAGAGAAAGTGAAGAATATTTAAACCTCCAGCGCTTTTGTCTTCCCCTTAAATAAACCCCCGTTGACACACGTTTACATCCCGGACTCCACTGTAGCGGCTACAAAATGGTGGATAAATGGTGGAAAAAAGGAGGTGAAGTGACGCGCTTCACTGTCAAATTTGATCCATTTGGCCTGATGACATTTAGAAAGTCCAAAAGAGCCACACGGTTGAAGAATCTGATCTCCATTAGCGTAGAGCTCGACGGGTGGAAGTCTCAGGCGCTCTAAAACAGTGGCTGAAGGAGATGAAAGCAATGCCTCACCTACCGGTGTCTTGTGGGAAAAGACGTCGGCCGACGGGACCTCACGCCCCCCCTGAAAGGAACGAAATAGAACGTATCGACACTTGTGACAGCAAAAAAACAAAAAAACCGCAATCAAAGCCTACAATTAGGTGACAAATGGACAAACCTTGACCTCCAAGCTGCTGAAAACCAAACCCGACCTGTGTTTATTAATAGTGGTGAGGATGCTAATTGATAATGAAGTCAGACCTGAACCTGGACGACCCGTCCCGTCCCGCCCCGCCGGCTGTCTGTCTCCGTCAAACACGCGAAAGGTTTTACAAAACGCAACAGGACTCATTTTGCCAGCAGCATTTAAAACATCCTTCACAATCACATTCAGAAAGTCCACATAATCCACACGACTCTATCCCCACTCAGTTTAGCATGAGGTCAAACAGGAAGTTAGCCAGCTTGACAAGTCTCTAAGTTCCTGTTGGGCACGCCTTGCTCACTGAGCACGGCGGGTCTGCACTGGTCGGGACACGCCAGACAACAGATGTCAAAACTGAGTGCTGTGAAACGTGGCCTGTTGTTTAATCAGCGCTGTGTGAGCTCGTTTGGCAAGAAGCGGAATATTATGGATGTTCATGAATGTGTAAAAGACCCAGACTGAAGGTTGCACTTGTTTCACTTGATTAAAACCATCAATCAGGTAGCAAAATAAGCTGTTGATTACTTCAGTTGATCAAATCGTGGAACATTCAAAAACAGCGACGTTTCTAATCTGTTCGACTCCGCCGCGCGTGTTCGGTCAAATCTTCAAATTGAACAATTTGAATTCTCCTCCGTCTCTCTTTCTCCTCGAGACTCCATTTACTGATCCGTCCTCTCGGTCGGACGTTGGGGGGTAAGACATGGCAGCAGACCAAGCCTTGGAATAAAAGCTCTGTTAGTATCTTGGCTGACATTGTAGTGGACACACACACACACACACACACACACACACACACACACACACACACACACACACACACACACACACACACACACACACACACACACACACACACACTGGCAGGTTTTACAACTCCTTGTATATTGCTGGGTCTGGTTTTGGCAGGTAAGCTCAAGGACTCTTTGAAAGACCATTTAATAGACGAGGCCCAGCGTGCGCGCACACACACACACACGCGCACACACACACACACACACACACACACACACACACACACACACACACACACACACACACACACACACACACACACACACACACACACACACACACACACACACACAAGCCCTCCTACTGCTCGTGTTGTTTTGTATGCAGCCCGGCTGACGAGGGAAGGTGAGCAGCCAGACTGAAGTGCTTTACTGTTTTAGAGGACGGGGTTGAGGGTTCACACGCCTCCATACGTCTTCCTAACAGCTCTGCAACTCTGCCCTTGTTCCCGACAACAGCCCGCTGTAGATACTTGTGCAGGACGGGACAGAGAAAGACTGTGTAGAGACAACATCGGACACAAACACACCCCTCAAAGGCACAAACATCTGAAGACATGAAGGCGACCCCCCCGTTTCATCAGCGTCACCCCTGCAGCCGCGGGGAGACGCTGGCTGCAGAGTGAAAAGACTCACGTCGGGAGGACAAAAGCTTCGGTTTTTCTTTTAATTGCTTTCATTGGATTTCAGACAGGAGTTGGAAATGTGCCCCTGCCGTTTCTTCCTCAGTGTTCGCTGTGGTCGAATGACCATTACTGGGTACATCACAGCACTGCGACGTGCTTTGGCATTATCTCCAGGCACTATGAAATATGAACGGCATTAGCTGAAATGAAACGACAATCAATAATGGTCATTACTAACCAGTTCTTGAAAGATTTTCTGTCTTTTGGGGACGTGTTTGTTGTCATTTAGGAACGTCATTTATTTCCTTAAACCCATCTGTGTCAGTCTAAGTCAACAGAATAAATATGTTGCTTTTAATGCTATGCATGAAACTGTGCTTTGGTGCTCTAACATAAGTTAAATGTCATGACTGAAGATGGCGGTGCATTTCAGTTCTGCAGCCATGAAGTGAAACCGAACGCCTCGTTCAGGGTTTTCGTTTTAAAGCAAGTCTGCCAGACGGGCAGTTTTCAACCAGCGTGCTAATTAGCCAACACTTGCTAGCGATAGCTGATAAAGTATGAAAAGTATAAAAAGAAGAAAACCTGCTTTCACCAACGTTTGTGTGAAATCGAGGGATCCAATTGTTGAGTGGTGAATATAACTCTGGTGTCACTGTTAACAACGCAGCAACAGGAAGTCAAGGTCCCATATTATTATAGTTGCAGTCATGACTTCCAAAAGACGATCTTTCTGTTGTTTGAGGAACATCTCTCTGTTTTGAGCTTCTCTCCCAAGAACAGGCTGTTTTGTGTCGGTATCTTTAAGGATATTGATGTCAGTGACCGTGTCTCCTGATTGGCTGACTGTTCTGAGTGACAAGTGCTCAGTCCAACTTCTTGTTTCTTCTTTGTTCTTGTAGCTCCGCGATGAAATGACCGCTCTGTGTTTTTATCAACATCAGTGTTTGGGACGCGTCGAGGGAGGACATATAACATGAGCACGAGGTTGTGACATCACAAACCTTCGGTCAAAATGGCTTGTCCATGTCACAGTTGCCGAATGTGTGCATTATTCTGTGGACTGAGCATTTTGACTCCTCCACAGTATTTATAACGCACCTAGACCTGGTTTATAATCAGAAAAAAAGCAAATATGAATTTATACAGAATATATTCAATACAGGACCTTTAATGGATTCTCACTTACCGAACAAACCGAACACATGACCTCGATTGTGGAGTTATTAGTGATTCAGAACCATCGGCACAGCTGCGTGGAGGTGAATAGTTGGTATGCTGGATATGAGTTGGAGAAACTATTAAATTACTTGTTTTATGTATAAAATTTAAGTGCATAAACTGATTTTTATAATTAACACAATTAAAATGTTTCTCCATTCTGGTGTCAGCAGCTGCAGTTGAGTTCCTTCATTAGGTTATAAACACGCTGCTTGCATCCTGGTTATAGTATTACAGTGAACCCTCGCTATAACGCGGTTCACCTTTCACGGTCTCGCTGCTTCACGGATTTGCATCGTGCATTGAAATCACCTTACGACTATATGTAACGTAGATATATTTAATGTCCAGTTCTATCTATTTCAATTGTAAAATAAAGGTTACTACTTCACGGATTTCGCCTATCACGGTTTCTATTTGGAACGTAACCCCCGCGAAAAACCAGGGTTCACTGTAATTATGAGTCACTGTCAGAGCACCAAAAAGGCAAAACTACATTCAGTAGAGCATTTTATGTGATTGTTTTTGGGTCACCAAGTCAAAGCTTAACTGCTTTTTGCCATTTACAGTCAACAGCTGTTTCTGATATACTCATGTTGTTGTTGTTGTTGTTGTTGTCATCTTCTTAGTCTTTTCTTAATATTGAAAACTTGTTACTTGAGAAGAAAAGAGTGTTTTGAGAACCCTGCCACATGTTTCTCTCTTTTAAGTTAGTGCATGTGTGTTTGAGAGAGAGAGGGGTTAGTATTTAGATAGTGTTTCAGGAAGTGTATGTTTGCTTTGGTGTGTGTGTGTGTGTGTGTGTGTGTGTGGGGGGGGGGGTGTCACTGCATGTCAGTCAGCGTGTTTGGCACTTCCTTATCGTAAGGCTGAGGTGGGTCAGGGTCACGTCCAGTTCAGCCCGCTCTGCACCCTCTTCCTTCTCCAACACACACACACACACACACACACACACACACACACACACACACACACACACACACACACACACACACACACACACACACACACACACACACACACACACACACACACACACGTTGAATGTGGACAACCACGTGATTGAGTATAAACTTACAGCAGTCATCAGTTAAAACCTGTGCGACCGTGTTGGTGAATGAAGCTGCTGCAGTAGAAAGCACAGAGCTGCGTGTCTCTGGAAACGTGTGGAGGAGAGCTGCCGCGTCTCCAAGCCCGAGGGCCCAAACACTTTGGGTTTCCATCCTTGACCTCCTGATTGGCCGGCGGATTGAGTATAAAGACCCGAGGCCTCAGGTGCAGCATAACAGAGAGTTTACCTCACCGCGCTGCGCCTTTCATTTAATTACTTGTGTTTTTACTCTGAATTTAATTTGGAAAAAAAATTCCGCAGTGATTCAATTTATTTTTTGAAATACATTTTGTATGAACTTGTTTTCTAACTTTGATGGAAGACTACCAGAATATCACTGGACGGGAGACTTGTTAAGTTTCAGGTTAATAAACTAATTGATATTTTCCCTATGACCTGCCGCTGTTTACTGGTGTTCAAGAACCAAACAGAATTTCAATGTGAAACCGTAACCTTCATGTGAAAAGAGAAAAGCTGCTGTTTCAACAAAGGCTGCGTGTTTAATGGGTGACAGTCATCATCTGCTACCTTAATTGATCTGAGAGGACGGGATGCTGTCAGACTCAGCTCAGCTACTGACAGTGATTGATCGATCGGGTATTATGTGTTCACCTCATAATGACGACTCGCATGAAGGACTGTGTAATGGAAAGGGAAGGACAAAAGAAGGCAGAGTGTTGTTTTTCACCTGCGGGAAATGTGGGACAAAAAGTGCTCAGGTTGAGGTTTTTACTTTCCCGAAAAACCACATGAAGTTCACGTGTGCAAAAACTCATGTGACCACATGACACGTGTGATTGTGCACATGTGAAACATGTATTTTGCCCACGGTAAACATGTGGTTTTGGAGCACTTTCATGGTTCTCATCATAATTTCATTTGTCATTTCGTGTGATCACATGTTTATTTTTGCTGTAAGGGGTGTTATCAGTGTCTGGACTGGTACCTTTAAACAATGTGTCATCAGCTGGCAGGCTCACATCTTTGCCCTTTTTATTACATCCTGCCATAATGTATTTTAAGGGCTGATGCCGATACCAATTTAAGGAAGTAAAGAAATTCCAATATTGATATTTCAGCCGATCCCTCAAATGTGGTTATCAAAAACTTGTGACACCTTTGACCAATATATGTGACAGAAGTAGAATATTCTACTGCTTATTTTTATTCTACCTTACATCAGTGCATTAAAACAGTAAATAAATAACTAGAACAGACTCCAACAGAGGAATTTACTACAAGCATATTTTTTCACATGTTTTGTACAGAACGTTTCACCATATATTGGCCAACATATCTTTGAGAGAGAAAATGAAAGAGGTGAGTTGGTTTTGTGGCTCTAAAGGAGTGGCTGAGTCAACAAACCTTTATCAAGTTGTGTTTTGCGTTGCGAAAAACGGGCGTGATCTTCAGACCTGCACAAAGACACAGAACACACGACTTGGTACAGTCCCTGCACCACCATCGGGAGTGTGTAGGAGTATCTCGTGTCCCACACTTCCCAACATGTTGGGGGATATTCTGTGTGTGTGTGTGTGTGTGTGTGTGTGTGTGTGTGTGTGTGTGTGTGTGTGTGTGTGTGTGTGTGTGTGTGTGTGTGTGTGTGTGTGTGTGTGTGTGTGTGTGTGTGTGCATATTTGGTTTCTACATAACAGGTGGGATGGACTTTGCGTCATCTGTGATTGGGTCAAGTATCCCGTTTTCTCCTTTAAGCTTGCCCCCCCCCCCTCCCCTCACACACCCTCCCAGTCACATCCTCCCACAGCGCAGTCAGACACACAGTAGGTTTCACTGCGTTCTCCAAAAAATGAAATGCAACCCAATTCGGTGCAGAACACATTTAAATAAACAATGTGCTCTCGTTCAAGATCAACAGAACAAATACGTGTCATTTTCACCTCAAAACCTGTGATTGAAGCAAATCCCCGTCATGTCATCATATTACAGAAGCTGAAACTGAGAAGAGGACAACCTTCATGGTCTTAAGTGCTTCAGTTCATTGCTCTCAGCTGTACTCAGCACAAACTGTCCGTATGTTCATAAAGCAGCTGTTTCCATAGCTCTGCCCTTCTCTTATCAGGATTCACCTCTTGATCTCATGAAAAGTTGTTTTAACTTCCCGGGGTTGTCTACGAGGAGTAAACTGTCCAGGATTAAAGGTTTACTGCGAACACACTCCTTCTTAGGATCAATCTTTATTTTGCAGTAACGAGTTTAGATTCCAGCGAGTCTGCATCAGATTACATGAATTGTTTACACGGCTTTTGTTCTAACGATGTCTTGTCTTCCTCTCCGCCTCCAGTCCTGGCTGAGGATGTACGGTTATCTGCCTCAGGCCAGCAGACAGATGTCCACCATGCGGTCAGCTCAGATCCTGTCCAACGCCATCGGCGACATGCAGCGCTTCTACGGGCTGGAGGTCACCGGACAGATGGACTCTCAAACCATCAGGTCAGCGGGGCTTAACTCGGGTTATTGTACATTTAGACTTTCAGAAAATATAAACGAGCCCCCCGGTACACTGCCAGGCAACTCATTGTGGGTGACTTTAGTTAAACCGTTTTCAGTGTGATGATTCGGCCTAGAATGTAGAAAAAAAGTCATCAGTGGAACAAAAGCATGGGTATTGTTTTCGCCGCCGTAAGGCGCACGTTCTCCCTACTTGTTTGAGGTGGGCTCAGTAACCCAGCAGCGCTGCAGCTCCTGACAGCACCTTCAATTAAACAACAACAACAAAAATGCACCGACGTCCACGAAGCAGGAGTTGTAACGTCGTGCTCCTCTTCATCTCTTCTCTCGGGTGCTTCATCTTTTCAACACTCACACACACACACACACACACAAACATATCACTTCTTTGAACTCCTTCAGCGCCATGAAGAGACCCCGCTGCGGCGTCCCTGACAAGTTCGGAGGCCAGATCAAAACCAACGTGCGTCGGAAACGCTACGCCCTCACCGGACATAAATGGAACAAGAGCCACCTCACTTACAGGTCAGAAAAAAAGGAAATCTAACAGCACAATCTAACTTGGAGTTGCCGACTGTGAAAGAATCTTATGTCGAGTCGGGACTGAATTAAGTCCAATCTTTAAGGCAGAATTTGGTTTCTGAATGAAGAATGAATTTACCACCGTACAGTCGATGCCAAATATTATGCACGAAACGTGGAATTTGGAGTTATTTAAATTTGCCTCAACCCAACTAAAACCGGCCTTTTAGCCCCGTTATCTTCCTCAAACTTGTCAAACTTCTTAAATTGCCACCGGTGTAAAAATGAAAGACCGCATTTTTCCGGCTTTTGAAACTACTTCAAACTGATATGGGTCACTGGCCTTTGAGACTTTTTTCTTCTTCCCCTCTTTGTTCCCACAGTATTCAGAACTACACTCCCAAAATTGGAGAGTATAACTCGTATGAGGCAATCCGGCGGGCCTTTGGAGTCTGGGAGAAGGTTACCCCACTGACCTTTGATGAAATCCCATACCAGGAGATCAAATATGGACGCCGCAAGGAGCCCGATATCATGATCTTCTTCGCCTCAGGTTTCCACGGAGACAGCTCTCCTTTTGATGGGGAGGGGGGCTTCCTAGCTCACGCCTACTTCCCTGGACCTGGCATGGGTGGGGACACACATTTTGACTCTGATGAACCGTGGACCATCGGGAACCAGAACATACATGGTAAATAGTTTCTGTCCATGATGTGGTATGTGTATTGAATTGTGGATTTTAGGGATTTCAGTGGCAATGTTCCTTTGCGACAAACAAATGTTATGAGTTTAAAAGCATAAATAACAGCAGGAAATGTCCCAAACACAATAATGCACAGTGAACACCTTTCTAGGAGAGGTTGTTAGGACTAAGGAGACAAAAACAAAACATCTAATGGGGCTTAAGGTGGGCGGATGTTTTGCTACACAAGTTGAGTTGCACAATATGTTTGTGTTTAAGCTTCTTGTTATGTGATGGAGTTTTTCATAAGGGCTCAGTATCTTTTAAAAACATGTTGATGTTATAAGATTCCTTATAACATACCTTGACCTTGACCTTGGCCTTGGCCTTGACGCCGCTTCCTGAACGATCCTTTTTGCGATACCGATTTTGAGACCCGATTTCCCCAGAAGTGACGTCACACTTTAAGTACAAACCTTTCGTTTGCCTGCAGTTTAGACGGGGAGAACAGAACCCGAGGCGTTCGCTGTAGCTGCAATTAACAGATTTCCCGTTAAGGCCTCACGTGCAAGTTAATGCGAGGTAATACAATTTGCCAATGTTCCGTAAACGCCTCAAAGGCGCGAGCTCACCAGCCACACATGAAGAGCAGTTACTGCAGCACATGCAACGCTGACAGGTGTGTGGCGGAAAATTCGTTTTAGAATTGTAAAATAAGGCATTATAGCGTAAGATTAATGGCTGTGACTCCCTGGTGCTGATGAGAGCTACTCCTGCGTAAACAGAGCGAAGGTTATGCATTTTAAAACAAGAACGCGTGTGGATGTAGCAAAATTTGGGACTGAACAACAAAGTATCTTTCGGTATACACAAGTAATTTGGTCTGTACGATAAAAGAGTCGAGGTTCAGCATCCGGCCCTTCTGAAGGGTTTACATATTACGGAGGAGCTGTTGTAAACATTTAGGTGTAAACGGTGGATTTCTGGGTTTTTGTGCACTTTCAGCTGTTGAATAGTTTACAGCAGTGTGTGATGTTGTTCAGGTGGTAACGGATCTATATAACAGATTGTAAACAGCTGTCCCCGTGGCTTTCCTCTGTGGCTAACCAGAGTTGCCATAGTTCAGCGAGCTACATCATCTCTCATCTGTCAGCTTCTGCTCTTCTGCCTCCCTTTGGAAAAGTTCAAAGTGGACGCTGGGTGACATCACAAAGTCTTTTCCCCAACTGCACCTCTGCATAGCTGTCAAATGTATCCCTATTTATATTGTTAAGAGCCTCGCACTGACAGACGCCGATGTGTGAACACATTGCACACACAGGATATTTGTACTTCTGTACTTTTGAAGACTAAAACATCATCCCTCAATGCTTTATGCTCAGCATTTACATTTTATTTAAGATGAACCCTAAACCCAATTAAAACTCTTCACACAAATGTCGACCAAACCAATCACACGCAGCAGTGAGGATTGAGAGAATCTGTTCATCTTCAACAAGTCTTCAGAGTTCCTCTTCTTGCTGTGCACCCATTAACCCCGCTGACTCCAGAGGGATTTTTTTGGACAATGGGCTTTCCTGCCCTGTTATCTACATATACACAGCTGACACAGCTGTGTGTGTGTGTGTGTGTGTGTGTGTGTGTGTGTGTGTGTGTGTGTGTGTGTGTGTGTGTGTGTGTGTGTGTGTGTGTGTGTGTGTGTGTGTGTGTGTGTGTGTGTGTGTGTGTGTGTGTGTGTGTGTGATCAGCTGTGTGTGGGATGTGTTACAGGACAGATCACAGGGATGGTTGAATGCCACTGTAAGTGGGAGTGTGTTCCACTCGGGGGGTTCAGTAGACTGGTCTCTTTGTTGCACCGAGCTACTTACACGGCTCAAAAGCAAAGTCCAAGCAAATTACAATCCGGTCTTGACTTTAGTTAGATGTTGTCTCGATTTAACTCTGGAATGTTTACAGCCGTCCATCGGCATTATTACTGAAACGTCGACTCTGCCTTTTTTGACAATTGCGTTGGTCATTGTTTCGGCTCACGTAGCTCAGATTGATCAGAACAGTCATTTTTCTACCACAGCAACAATTTTGCTAAATTTGGCTGATTGCCAAAAATAAGCACATGATCGTTGCTTTATTACTATAAAGCAACGATCATGTGCTTATTTTCTCAAATATGTTGTAAAAAGATTTGCTACTTTACCTCTAGGTTTTAGGTTAGGTTAGGTTAGGTAGTTACTTTATTAATCCCCAAGGGGACATTTTTTCGCTACAGCAGCATACAGGAAGCAATAAGATAATAATAGAATAATAAAAAGCAATAAAATAGCAGTAAAAAATATTAAATATAAAATGCACAGTATATACAGTACAGTATATATCTATATATATTATATACAAACAACCAAGAAACACAGATAACAGTGTTATTGTTATGTGATGGATTTTGCCAGAGGTGAGTTATTGTACAGACTTATTGTGGTCGGCAGGAATGATCTCCTGTATCAGGAATGATCTCCTGTATCTGGAATGATCTCCTGTATCAGGAATGATCTCCTGTATCTGGAATGATCTCCTGTATCTGGAATGATCTCCTGTATCAGGAATGATCTCCTGTATCTGGAATGATCTCCTGTATCAGGAATGATCTCCTGTATGAGGAATGATCTCCTGTATCAGGAATGATCTCCTGTATCTGGAATGATCTCCTGTATCAGGAATGATCTCCTGTATCAGGAATGATCTCCTGTATCAGGAATGATCTCCTGTATCTGGAATGATCTCCTGTATCAGGAATGATCTCCTGTATCTGGAATGATCTCCTGTATCTGGAATGATCTCCTGTATCAGGAATGATCTCCTGTATCTGGAATGATCTCCTGTATCAGGAATGATCTCCTGTATGAGGAATGATCTCCTGTATCAGGAATGATCTCCTGTATCTGGAATGATCTCCTGTATCAGGAATGATCTCCTGTATCTGGAATGATCTCCTGTATCAGGAATGATCTCCTGTATCTGGAATGATCTCCTGTATCTGGAATGATCTCCTGTATCAGGAATGATCTCCTGTATCTGGAATGATCTCCTGTATCAGGAATGATCTCCTGTATCTGGAATGATCTCCTGTATCGGGAATGATCTCCTGTATCGGGAATGATCTCCTGTATCTGGAATGATCTCCTGTATCTGGAATGATCTCCTGTATCGGGAATGATCTCCTGTATCTGGAATGATCTCCTGTATCTGGAATGATCTCCTGTATCGGGAATGATCTCCTGTATCTGGAATGATCTCCTGTATCAGGAATGATCTCCTGTATCAGGAATGATCTCCTGTATCTGGAATGATCTCCTGTATCTGGAATGATCTCCTGTATCAGGAATGATCTCCTGTATCAGGAATGATCTCCTGTATCTGGAATGATTTCCTGTATCAGGAATGATCTCCTGTATCAGGAATGATCTCCTGTATCAGGAATGATCTCCTGTATCTGGAATGATCTCCTGTATCTGTCTTTGTGACAGCGGAGCTGGAGGAGTCTTTTGGAGAAAGTGCTCCTCTGTCCCTGCAGCAGGTGGTGGAGAGGGTGGTCAGGATTATCCAATATGGATAATAGTTTTACATTGTTAGTCAAAAAAACTCTTATTTTTAGTTGGGTTTTTTAAAATAACCGATTTATAGATCAAAAATTTAAAACAATTGTTTTAGAAAAAGAAAAGTGAGCTGAACAGACTGAAAACTGTATTTTGAATTTGCTAAAAAAATATTTGTACAAAGTTTTCCCTTTGGGACATAATTTTCCATTTAAAAAAGGTAATATATTACAATATATGAGCACTACTCATAAAAAAAACACAAAACAAAAAAGCTGCAGTGTCCATTAACTAAATGACCTCTGACCTCCTTTTGAACAGCGTATAACGAAAGCAGCTGAGCGATCAATAGTTAGTCATGAAAAATTCAGATGAAGCAGGAGTCCATTGAATCCATTTCTTCGCCTCTTCTTGACCAACAGTTCTACGCAGCTCTGGATTTGAGGTGTAAACCTTGTGACGCACGATGTGATTAATCAGCCTTTCTGCTCCAGATGGTCGAACAAAACCAGCTTTTCCACTTTATCCAAGTTACTCACACAGCTCACACATGAACCGCTGCAGGCCGGTGGCAATGAGAGGTCTGAAGCTTTTGCGATCACATGAGACGAATGAGAGTACGTTTCTGGCAAAAGGGCAGAACAGACTTGGCAAGTGTCTTTTGGTTGTCAAGGTGCTGCTTTAGTCTGCCGGTTGTTTTCTACTCTGGGACTCCCCTGCTGCTGATGAATGAAGTGTCAGACTCGGTAAACAAGGGAAGAAAGCTTCGGAGAGGTGAAAGAGGACATCGCTGACAACGTGTGTGCGTGGAGGGTTAGCCAGAATTAGCAGTAGATGCATTGGCTGAACTTCTAACTGCGCTGAGACGTTTGAAGTTTATTCTTGCTTTTCTCTGTCAAACTGAATGGTTGTCACGGTTACCTCACAAAGGCCTCTTTATCTGCTCTCGGTGCTCACTCTCTCCTCTTCCTCGGCTATCTCTCGCGCTCTATTTTGCCCTCTGCTGTCTTGTCCCCTTGAGTGTTCGCTGCAGCTTGGCTCACCGTGAGGACACTCATGTGACTGAAATTATAGACGGTGGCGGAGATGAACTGTTGCATCCTTGTTAGGAGGAGATGCACAAGGACGGAGTATCGGGGGCACCCCCACCTCTTCTCTCGCACGCACAGCAGTGACATCGTGAGGTCACGGTTCCCAACACTATGATGTCACCGGTGCAAATCTGACCAATCAGTATGGCCCATCTTGAGGCAGACAAAATGGCTAGCAGGTTCAGAGTTCAGTCAGGCCAGGACCCCGGGTGAACAACAACAAAGAGGTATTGACTGAGGGGAAGCCGCCAGCTGTGAGCTGGTTTTTCTGCACAAATGGACCGATAGAGATACAGTATGTTGGTCAAATCTAAACCTTTTTACTTTTTCAAAAGAAACTGCAAGCAGTCTTTTGTGTTCAGAGGAAGTTGATGCAGTGGTCAGTGTGTCACAGTGTTGTTACCTCACGACAGCAGGCCTCGATTGGTCAGAAGTGACAGTAATGTATCCTGATTCAGATCTTTGGTCATTAGCGTGCCTGTGTGTGACCTCGGTGTCACATTTGTGGGGATTTTTGTTGACATCACAACTAAGATCAAAGAACAGGAGTCCTTATTCATGAACATGTGTGTGACATGGATGTGCTGCATATGGACGTTCCTCTTTGTGTAGCATGAATGCACACACACACACACACACACACACACACACACACACACACACACACACACACACACACACACACACACACACACACACACACACACACACACACACACACACACACACACACTCTACTGTGGTCGAAACTCCGATATCTCCTCCTTTTTAGGTCTGTCACAGTTATTACATATTTACCTGATCAAAGTTATTGGAGAATAATCGTTTCCATTCATGTTTATAAAAACAGCTGGATAAAACTAACATCAGTATTTCCTCGTCATTATCTAGTTTTTGAGGTTTGATTGGCACTTTTTTTTTAATGATGTCATCTTGTGTTGCCGCTTCCTCTTCTGTGGTTTAGGGGCACGGATCTCTATCTAACTTCTAATATTCAACCAGTGACTTTTAGATGAGCATCAATCCACATACAATCAGAATTCATTCATTCCATTCCTCTTCCGAAGTTGTATATGTGTGTTATCAAACTATGATTAGGGTCAAAATAGTGGCACAAAATGGACAGAAAAAGAAAATGTAATTGTAAATTGCAATTATTTGTATGACAGTTTCTCCTCAACTAACATTTCATGATTGTGACAAGTCCTGCTTGGTGATTATTGTTCCTTTCCTGCTATCGATTAAAATCGATTCATGAAAGTTACATATTTAGAATTTCTTTTCCAAAAAAAACTAAATTATCCTGACGCCTTAAAATAGTTTAATGTAACGTTACACCTTTGCCCGAATTCAATTTGCACAGATGGATGAATATGTAGGTAGTCCCTGTCTCCATGAAACTCTGCCTGTCTGAACCTTCCAAAGTAGAAATCCTCAGCCTTCACGGTGACTTCTTATTTCATTAATGTCATGTCTTCAAGCATGGAGAAGACTCTGCGTGGACATGTTAACAAGGTTAAAATGGGATTTTCACTGGAATGGGTCTTCAAGAGAAAAAATGTAGATCTCCCTCCCTCTGCTGACTTGCCCCATGTTCAAACAGGTAATGACCTCTTCCTGGTCGCAGTCCACGAGTTGGGACACGCCCTGGGTTTAGAGCACTCCAACAACCCCCTGGCCATCATGGCTCCCTTTTACCAATGGATGGAGACTGAGAACTTCGAGCTGCCTGAAGATGACCGGAGGGGCGTACAGCAGATCTATGGTACGGTTTTTGTAGATTTACTTTCTGGTGTCCGGTTTGTTTAACCCAAAAACAAAATGCCCAAAGCGCAAAAGTCCACAGTTTGTGTCCGCATGATTTAAACACCCTGTAAGGATGCAGTTTTACAAGAACAAAGTGACAACTGTATTATAGAAGGCAATTTTCTTTATTATCTTTTTTAACTTAAAATCCTATACATGTGGTTTTGAATTCAAAAGAAGCATATTCACCGACTGTGTTGAAAAACGTTGGTAGAGGAAGCAACGTTTCTATTAGAGGAGTCTGCGCTGCGTGTCCAGTTTTCTGAAGGCGTTTCAATGCGCAACCCATCACAAGCCGTGATCGTTGTGCATGGTAACGCTCTTTTCCATTGGTAATCCCCTCAGTTTGACCCACTGTGTTTGTCTCTGCCTGAAGGTCAGCCGAACGGCGGCCCCACTCAGGCCCTGCCCACAGTGACACCCCGTCGCCCGGAGCCCAGGCCACCTCAAACGCCTCCTCGGCACCCTGACCGCCCGAGGACCACCGAAAGACCGGATCACTACGGACCCAATATCTGCGAAGGGAACTTTGACACGGTTGCTATGCTGCGAGGAGAGATGTTTGTTTTCAAGGTAAATGGCCTGAGGATCAGGAAGAAGTGGCATTTGAACATTTGAACACAGCCTGCTCGCTTTGTGCATAAAACACTGGGTGAGATACAGCAGCTCTGCCTTCATTAAGGTTTTCTTCACAGCATGTCCTTGGGAATTCATCTGGCTTGAGGCAGAGCTGCCCTGTCAATTCAATAAATCAGTTACGCTTTCCTGAGAGTCAGTTTGAGACATAAGGCGTGTGCATGGCCAACAGGGGCTCTGTTTTCAATCAGGTCCGGGTGGATTGTAAACTAACAGGGCCGGCGTTCTTTTACGAGATGGAGCGCTGTTAAAAGGGTGGAGGGTGGTCAGGTGTTTATTTTAAAGAACCTCTGGACCCACACAAAGCAGCAGTGAGCTATCAGCTCGTTTGTACCTCTGAGAGTCTTAGAGAAGTTCGTGCCAGTATTTAACCCGATCATTTTGCTGGGCTTTATTATTTGTTTTTATAGTACAGTGCCCATTGAAAATCGCCTGTCAGTATGACTCCACCACGTCACCAGACATTATCATTTTATGTCATTTTATCATTTAATAGAGGACGTGGAGATTCTTCACCAACGCCGCGTGATGTGTCTCAGGCCAAAAGAGAACCATGACCAGGTAGAAAATAACCGGGTGAAGCTGAGCTATGCCGAGGACATACAGACAGAGATTTAGGACATTTCTGATATTATGCAGTGCAGTCCAGTTGTTATTTGTTATGTGACGTGTCTCTCCAGTGGAGGTTCCAGTTCCCGGTCAGAGTCAGTGATGCAAGAGGTTCATGTGGTTGCTCTCAAAGTTTCCTCCTGGTTTATTTTCACAGCCTCAGGATTTATTTGGTGATGGTCCACACATAGCTCAGGTCTCCAAAGATAAGTAATGATGTGTTTGAGTGGGAGAGGTTAGAGGAGGTGTGTACTGTTGATAACTTTGAAAAGTGAAGAGCTTTGCAGATATTAGACAGAGCACGCCCAGTCTTCGCTCTAAGAAAGCCTCAGTTTCACCTCCAGAAACGTTTCCATGAACATTTTTGAAATCAGCAAACTGCAGCAGGAGGGAGTTCAGCAGCTGAAATATTCAACAGTGTCAAACTGTCAAACACGTCTGGAGCTGGATCCCAGTAAACCTCTTGACATGCATAAATCAAGGGTGGAATATAAAGCAGTTTTGTTTATAGAAATGATGCAAATGTTTCTGAGAAGCATTATTCCGACAGTTGTCAGACATTTCTAGAAGGAGTTTCTGATGTCCACCCCACAGCAGAGCCCCGTCCCTCCTCGCTCACAGATCCGCCTCCGACTGCCTCCTATCTTGTACTGCGAGTGTGCTTGACACTGACCAGTGGTTACAAGATGTGACGTGCAGCTGCCTGGACGTGTGCTGCACTTGGTCAAACCGTTATATCTGCGCTCTTGGGTTTCATCTCAGCCGGTAATGTCTGTGTTCCTGGGTTTCATCCAAAGTCACGAAGCTCGCCTGGACAGCATTAATCCGTGTCCAGAATTAACCAATTCATTGCCTGCCAGCCGTTCTTAAAATACAAACCACCTGATCAGCGTGAATGCAGACCAAAAGCAAGTACATTATTTTTAGTAGTCAGTTTAGTTTTATCAATTTTAGTCATTACAACTGGCTAAATCTGTAATTATCATTTATGTGCATGTTTCTTTATCTGTCTCTCGCAGCTTAGGCCTAAAGTTAATTGCAAGCTCACAATAGGGAAACAATCTGGGCATTGTTTTTTCATTTGTAGCTGCTCACAGTGTGGCTGTGTGGATGCCAGTGGTGCTCTGTCTGTCAACACTTCTGTCCAAACGGAAATAAACTGTAAAATGAATCTCTGTGATGTTTTGTACAGATATTCAGGACCCACAGGAGGAATCCGAATAACTTCGGTGATTCCCTGACTGCTTCTTTACTGCCACCACTTACATTTTGTTTTTGTAGTGATATGTGATGGATGGATTATCATTGAATCTGATTCAGGGTGAAATGAAATCACTTCTTTCACCATCGTCAGGTGAAAGTCGTAGCTTGTTAAATACTTTCGTGGCATACGTGAGCATGCTAACATGCCGAACCAAGACTGTGAATCTGGGAAACAATAGACCTGCTTAACATCAGCATTGCTTGGTTTAAATCAGGGGTCTCCAACCAGTAGCTACTGGTTGAGTGTGTGTTGAATATCAATTGTTCCCATAAAAAAAGCTTATTCAGCTGATTTGGGTGGCACTCAGCTTTATGAATAAATATTAAAGTGTCCAAGAGCTACATGAGGCCCTCTCAGAGGAAAAAAAGTTGGCGACCCCCAGTTGAAATTTTCTCAAAGAGCTACTGTTGTAGGCTGTTTTACAGGATGTATCAGCACATGTACAGTAACATTCATGTACATTTAATCCGAAGCTTTTTAAACAGCATGCATCGAGGAAAGAAACGGGTCTAAGGTTGCAGTTTTCGGTCTGCCTTTGTGTCCTCTGTCTCTGTAGTGAGAGAGTATGTCAGAGAGAATGAAGATTGATGAGTGACAGACACACTTCAGATCAAGATGTTATCAGCGAGCTCTGACTATTACCAGTTCATGTGTTTCTGTTAGCATTTAGCGCTTGGCTGGAGATGAATTATCCTCCTTCACTGTTCAGAAACTGTAGTTATTACTGGTGGACAGGGTTTTTCTCTCCTGTCATTCTTCACAGTCTGAATCACTTACGCTATGTGCTGTATGAGGGGGAGTAATCTGTAGCACATCGGTACCACTCTCTCCTCCAGGAGTCCTGTCCATTAGCAGAAGAAAGAGGCTGTCATTCTGCAGGGAAAGTTGCCTCTTTCTTTTGTGCACTTCACAGCAGATGACTGGACATAAAGACAGCCGGCGGAGCACATGGAGCTGCTCTCAATATTGAAACTCCCACGCTGAGGTCTGCTCTGTTCTGCTGTGGTCTAATATGGTCAATTCCGACGTTATCTGGTCAATGCAGGGAGCTGTCAGAAAGGAAAATCATCCTCTGACCCGCTCTGCCTCTCACCTCTCCAACTCATCTCCAGCCTGGTCCGTTGCGTAGAGCCTCGCGCCGTTCTGTCTGCCAGCGTGTCCCGTGTGAAGGACACCGCTGGGTGTGCTTGCCAGAAAGAAGCAGCACTGAGCATTTTACTGTTACACTATCCAGGACAAATAAGGCGACTGACTCACCCCTCGTGAATGAGTCGGCAAACTTCTGGTGAAAATGTGTCTGCGGCCCAGCGTGAACTGTGTGTACGGTGGATGTAAGTGTTCACAAAACCGTAGCCTCATTCGGTTCTCGGGTAAAAAAAAAATGTGCTACTGGTGGTTTCTATTGTTTTGTGCTGATGACTTGAAATCACACAGCTCTGTATAAAAAGTAAACTTGTGGCAGAGTGCGATCGACAGAGAGAGAGCGCAATAAGGGGATGTGATAAAAGCAGCAGAGCACAGACCGACTATTATTAGCCTGCTAGTGTTCCGCTGTTGTTGGTTTATTGTACGTTCTGGTCTAGTTATCCTCCAGAGCTTGGCATAACCTCCACCAATCTTTACAACAGTGCTGTGTGGCCTCACTTAAAGTCAGTTGACTAATGAAAAGAGACAAAAGTCAAGTTGGATTTATTTATACAGCACATTTAAACATAACAGAAGTTGACCAAATGGCTGCATATGATCAAATTATATAATCAAAATATCAAATAGAATTAAAACAATAAGAAAGACTTGAACATAAGAGGAAAAAGCAATGTAGACACTTTTAAATTAGAAATTGATAACACAATAAAGCTGAAGAAAACACACAAGAAAGTAAAAGCAGTAAATAAGAAGTAAATGGAAATTAATGTGGAAAACGAGTGAAAATAAATCGGTTTTTAATTGGCTGATGACCTGATCAGGAAGAGGAGGTTGTTTTTAAGTTTCAGAGCTGCGACAGAGAAAGTCTGCTACTCAGTTTACATCTCTGAACAACTAAGAGCTGCTGATCCAATGATCTGAGGAATACCTGTCTCACAGTAGCTGTTTCCTTTTCACACTGCGTGTCCTTATCTGAATGGAAATGTTGTCTAAGGGCAAAGAATGAGTAATGAAGGGCTGTTTCTCAGTCAACTCTGGCATTGAGTAACTTTGGATTCACTGTATATCAAAGCTTTGAGTCTCAGCCAGGAATTAAAAAGAAAGAGGAAGAAGGAAACTATTACTGACGGTTTTTGAAGATGTGTTTAACTGACCTCTATAAAACCTGAAACTGAAACAATGTGCACTGAAACACACTTCTTGTTTTTGTCCCTTCAGGGCCGCTGGTTCTGGCGGGTGCGTAAGAACAGGGTTCTTGATAACTACCCCATGCCCATCGGTCACTTCTGGAGAGGTCTGCCCGGAGACATCGACGCCGCCTACGAGAGACACGACGGCAGGTTCGTCTTCTTTAAAGGTAAGCGGCGAATAACCTGCAAACACGCTGATGCATGCTTGTTATGTTTGTCCCATTATTGTGCACCGCAATCTCTTTCAGACTATGAACATACCATCTGTTGTTGTGTATATTGCTGCTGTGAAAACAGGCCTGTTCTAAATGATCCATTTCTGTTATGATTCACTTTTAGAGCATGACGGACTTCCTGTAGCAACAGTACCCTTTAAGAATGTGCCCGGTTTTGAAATTAGGCCGCTTGCTGCGCGACAGAGAAGCAACACTGTGTGTGTGTCAGCAGTGTTGCTCGAGCAGCAACAATGAGTGAGGAAACATCGCTTGGATTCAGTTTCCAGTGAAGCTTCATTGTTGATTCTGGCATGTCAATACACAATCACAGCACCAGTCATAGGATACTGTATCGACTTCATATGATCCAGTTCTCATCATCAGCCAGTATAAGAGCTCTTTATGGTAAAATAGTCTCTTCTTTTCATCTTTAAATAAGATATCGCAGTTTCCCGAGCATATGGAAAATATTTTGTACGTATGTATGAAATGCATAAAAAAATATACACCATGTGGTTTCTTCTTTACAGCCCAGATACAGTTACTTTACATGTCTTGATGCTATATTTGAGCAGTAAAACAAGATTCTTGAGCTTTTTTCATCTGGTGCAGATAAAATTGAAGATTTAAGAAAGCAGCAGTACATAATGTATTCTACATGCGGAGTATAAATCTTTTTCTGCACAGCTCATTATTTACACTGTGAGTCACCGAGAGCAGCTTGTCTTTTACAACTCTGCATGAAGTTGTTGAATGAAAAAGGAAGAACTCAGCCTTTTAATGCCACTTGATTCTGGGAGCTCCAGGCTTCGGGGCAGCTGTTGATAATGAGGAGAATGATGTCATCGACTCTCAGCATGACACTTGGCCACAAGCCATTAACAAAGGAAGAGCGAGACAAAGGAATAAGAAGGAGGGAAGAAAGTAAGACTCCCAGACCTGAAAGCACAAGACATGGGAAGACGAGCACAACAGTGGGATGTCTGTTACTAAGATCAATCAATCAACTTTACTTTCTGTCGTTTCTCAGTCTTGTGCTGGCGGTCTCGTGAAACGCCGTCATTAATAGGTCACGCTCAGGAGTGGTCTTGTTCTTGGGGTGACTTTGGGAGCTCACATGTGGTTTTGAGGTTTCCTGCAAAGTTTCTCCCAGCATGTATTTCACATCAGTCAGCAGTAATGGCACCTGTCACTGTGTCTCAGTTAATATTGTCACTCCCCACTTCCCTGCTACGGTGCACTTTGTGTGTCTTTATGGGGGGGGGGGGGATGGTTTAGTTTTAGTTTAAACACCAAATATCAACACTTCATATTGTGCATGGACAATGTAATCCATTGCACACATGTCGACTGAGTGAACTGTTATTCATATATTGTGTAATAGAACTATCAAAATAATGCCCACTTAAAATTCCTCGACTGATTCCTCGGTTGGCTGATTCCTCGGTTGGCTGATTTTATGGGCCGATATTGGCCTGCTACAAATATATTGTCATCGGTGTGTTGAAACATTTATTTTTCGAATAATATTAAGAAAAAGCGGTTTGGTGATTTAGATGTTGTTCTATTTGTGTTGTTTTTAATATACGGTTATTTATAATTGTTACATTCACAGTGAAGTTAAATGTTGATGCACTGATGTCATTTCTGACAATAAAGTTTAACATTAAACTGTAAAGCATTCTGCCACCATTATATATTTTTGTTTAAAATCTTTGATAACTACATTTCAACTGATGTATTTATATCTGAACTTCTGAACTTTTGCTTTCTTAAATTGGAATCAGCATCGGCCCCCAGACCCAGTAACACTCGGGCTCTGATTCTGAGGGCCAGCTCGCAGGGGAACGCTAGCTGTGATTAGCAGCCCTCCATCTTCATAGACATAACCATTTCCAGTGAAAACAGTAAGATCTCAGTGAGCTCAAATTACATTTACTAATTGCATATAGATTAAAATTTAAAAACTAAACGGATGTCAAGAAGAAGAAGAACACTGTTGTACCAAGTGTATCAGTGAGTGTGTCCTCCTTTCTATGGAATCTGTTCTCCCAAGTTCAACTTATCACCTTACAATACAGGTGTTTGATATAGTGGATGGAAGGACGGACAGATGGATGGATGGATGGATGGATGAATGGATGGATGGATGGATGGATGGATGGATGGATGGATGGATGGATGAATGGATGGATGGATGGATGGATGGATGGACAGACGGGCGGGCGGAGGGAGGGAGGGAGGGAGGGATGGAGGGATGGATGGATAGATGGATGGAGGGAGGGAGGGAGGGAGGGAGGGAGGGAGGGATGGATGGAGGGAGGGAGGGATGGAGGGAGGGATGGATGAATGGATGGAGGGAGGGAGGGAGAGAGGGAGAGATGGATGGATGGAGGGAGAGATGGATGGATGGAGGGAGGGAGGGATGGATGGAGGGATGGATGGATGGATGGATGGATGGATGGAGGGAGGGAGGGAGGGAGGGAGGGATGGAGGGATGGATGGAGGGAGGGAGGGAGAGATGGATGGATGGAGGGAGAGATGGATGGATGGAGGGATGGATGGATGGATGGAGGGATGGATGGATGGATGGAGGGAGGGATGGATGGATGGATGGAGGGAGGGAGGGAGGGAGGGAGGGAGGGAGGGAGGGAGAGATAGATGGATGGATGGAGGGAGGGATGGATGGATGGAGGGATGGATGGATGGATGGATGGAGGGAGGGAGGGAGGGATGGAGGGATGGAGGGAGGGATGGATGGATGGAGGGATGGCCGGTGTTTTTTATTGGACATCCTGTATCTGGAATATGTTGGATTTTAAGAGGTGTACTCCAGATGTGTGCTCTATAAGAACATCAGGGATGTTGACCATCTCTCTCTCTCTGCGCTGTATCATGCGAGAGTTGTTTTATCCACGTTTCACAGCTGTTGAGGTTTCATTGCAGTTTTTATCCAAAGAAGCCCAGCTGTAAAAGAAACAACACTTTTATCCTGCCGTTACATGGAGAGAAGGAATCGAACCTTTGGGTCAGTGGAGCCTTCATAGTCTTGGAAAGCCATGAAATAAGTCCTGGGATATTACATCAGGGCCGGGCACCACAGGAACCCTGGGAAACATTGCGTCACCTCTTGTTTTCTCCAGATGCTGAGTGTAGAGCTTTCGCTTTAAACGAGAAGCGAGGGGCCGCCGGAGGTGGGTGGGTGGGGGTGGGGAAGAGAGGAGGGGGAGGGGGGATTGAAGCCAGAAAGAGATGTAATAGGGGAACAGAGTCCCCCTGTCTGACACTGGGAAAAACAATAAAACCTTCCCTTCAGCGAGAAATCTGGTTCAGCCTGACACGAGACAAGCCGCTCCTGATGGATAATTACAAGCCAAACCCAAACTCCTTAGTCAGTGATGTCGTACTCACTTCTGCTGTGTTTTTTGATTGCTTGCCAACAAATCATTATTGCATTCTTATAATTTACAAGTGTGTAAGTGCTGGTTCGGTTCCTGGGATTGTTCTTATCTGGAACTGCCAGCAAATGAAATGTGTGTGTGCAACCATGTGTGTGTGCAACCATGTGTGTGTGCAACCATGTGTGTGTGCGGCTGTCAGAATGTGGACGTGTGAGTCTTGTTGAATGTGTGTGACGTGTGTGTAACCAAGTACACATCTCATTTACAGTGTGATAGTGTGTGTGTGTGTGTGTGTGTGTGTGTGTGTGTGTGTGTGTGTGTGTGTGTGTGTGTGTGTGTGTGTGTGTGTGTGTGTGTGTGTGTGTGTGTGTGTGTTCACATTTTCCAAAGTCCATGAGGGTTATGAGTGGGAGTGGATGGGGAATGTCCCGATGTACGCATCAAACAGAATCATTAAAGGTCCATACTTTACACTTTTCTTGTGTTTTATTTTCTTTCTAGATATCCATACGAAGATGTCTTAGTACTTTTTATCAAAAATCATCTCAATATAGTTTTACATCTTCTTTCTTAAGCTTCAGTCTGGAGCTCGATCAAGAGGAGGCTGCCGTGTCTGTGTCTTTAAGGAACATTGATATCGATGATATCATCTGATCTGATTGGCTGACTGTTTTCCGAGCGTCGCATGCTCAGGCTGAACGCAGGTTTTCCAGTTTGCGAGTGTCTTGTTCGATCTGTAACAGAATGAGCGCTCTGTGTTTTCCTCCAAACAAAAATGTCGGACAATGGGCCATGCTGAGACACACGACACATGAGGGTGAATTTGTGACATCACAAAGTCCAAATGGAAAAATAGCTGAAAATGGACTTTGTTCAGACACTGTGACTGTATTTATAACACTTCAACAGGAGGCGTTCCTGTTGAATCAGAAAAGGAATGGAAATCACAATTTGTTCAATATGGAGCTGAAGTCATTTTCCTCTCCTCTCCTCTCCTCTCCTCTCCTCCTCTCCTCTCTCCTCTCCTCTCCTCTCCTCTCCTCTCCTCTCCTCTCCTCTCCTCTCCTCTCCTCTCCTCTCCTCTGCCCTCCTCCCCCTCTCCTCTCAGGAAACAGATTCTGGCTGTTCAGGGAAGCTAACCTGGAACCAGGCTATCCACTTGAGCTGGTTGATTACGGTCAAGATATTCCCTACGACCGAATAGACGCAGCCATCTGGTGGGAGCCGTCCGGCTACACTTACTTATTTCAAGGAGACTGGTAATGTTGCACAACCTGTCAATATCACACCAAACACAGATTCAGCTGCTACCCAGTACATTACATATCAGTACATAACTGGTGGGGTTATTTTTGCACAGTACAACTGACTGGCTATAGTTTTTATTTTGGTGTACTATTTACACACAGATCACATTTGAATGTTGTCAACATGGAGGCCCGCCTCGCACTGCTGTGTGAGGTCTGTTCTGTTCTTGTGACCAGATTAGATAGACGGTAACAACCCTCCTCTCGGCTTTCTGTCTGCAGGTACTGGCGCTTCAACGAGCAGTCGCGCTCGGCTGACAGAGGTTACCCGAAGCCAATCAGCGTCTGGGGGTCGTCGGTGCCCTCCGGTCCCAAGGGGGCCTTCCTCACCGATGATGGAGGTGAGCTAATACAAGACAAGTGGTTTCTCTCTCTC
This sequence comes from Brachyistius frenatus, assembly GCF_029030835.1. Taxonomy (NCBI): domain Eukaryota; kingdom Metazoa; phylum Chordata; class Actinopteri; family Embiotocidae; genus Brachyistius; species Brachyistius frenatus. The sequence goes on from NW_027210685.1 coordinate 85,284, forward strand.
TGTGTGTGTGTGTGTGTGTGTGTGTGTGTGTGTGTGTGTGTGTGTGTGTGTGTGTGTGTGTGTGTGTGTGTGTGTGTGTGTGTGTGTGTGTGTGTGTGTGTGTGTGTGTGTGTGTGACGCGGGTCTGTGGTAGACAAAGAATCAGGGTGTGGCTGTGAGATCGTCAGGGGAGAGGGGGGATGCATGTTTTGTGTCTGTTGAGAAGTGAAATTGAGCTGACAGTGTCTCTCCTGTGAAGGACAGCCCTGGTTATCTTAACCAGGGCTGTCCTTCACAGGAGAGACACTCTGAGATGGTGTTCATTTTCCATTTATGCTACAAATTATTTAGGATACACAGAAAATTTGAGAAAAAGGTTTAGTTATTCGGGACTTTTTTCTATAGTTACACATATCTGCCTTTTTGCTAAACGTGAGCTGAGAGGCTCTCTCATATCTGTGTGGTAAATAATAACCTGACTGTACCACAGGCCTGTCAATCAAACAGACACGCCCCCGAAACATGTCTTTTTGAGGATTATTTGATCATTTATGACAGAATTATTTTCAGTTGGACCTCCAGAAAACTAATAAGGAGTGACTTTAGTTAGCAACACCGAGATAACTGGTGGAGACATTTTATTGACTGAGAAGTTCACGAGAGAAGTTGAATGGGAGTCTGTGGAGCCACATGCTTTTTGGAGCCGACCTCTAGTGGCACTCGGTGGTATCGCAGCTTAAGGCGCTTCTGCAGCGGCCACAGTGTTACGTTTGTTCACGTGTTCTGCTCCGCTTTTATATTTCAGCGTACACCCTCTTCTATAAGGGTTCCAAGTACTGGAAGTTTGACAACCACCGCATGAAGAGCGAGCCGGGCTACCCCAAGTCCATCCTGAGAGACTTCATGGGCTGCAGCGTGGACCTGGATCCCGACCGCGACACCGACACCGACTCAGGCCGCAAATACCCGGACGTAAACCGCCCGCCGTTCAACCCGGACGCAGGACGAGACGGCGACAAGGGCAAAGACCGGGAGGGAACTGACCGCGGAGGGACGGACAAAGACGCGGGCAAAGGCTCGGACAAGGACAAAGACGAAGACTATCGCGAGGGTCGTGAGGAAGACACCAACGAGGTGGACGTGGTGCTGAAGGTGGACGACAGCGAGGAGCGGACCATGAACATCCTGATGGTGACCATCCCGCTGGTCCTGGTGCTGTGCATCCTGGGACTGATCTACGCCATCATCAACACGCTGCAGAGCAAAGGGGCGCCGCGGCTGCTGGTGCACTGCAAGCGCTCGCTGCAGGACTGGGTCTGACCTCTGACCTTAGGGGGCGCTGAACTTTGAACTTGAATTGGACCTTAGATTCCCTCCTCCTCCTCCTCTTCCTCTCATCCGTCCTCAGTCTCTGTGGCTCCTGCAGCTCTTCGTACATGTGGTAGTAGATCCATGCAATTACTGTACTGATACATAGACACACACACACACACACGCACACACACACACACACACACACACACACACACACACACACACACACACACACACACACACACACACACACACACACACACACACACACACACACCACCTGAACCTCCCGTCTCCCATGGTGCTCTACAACGCGGTGACTGTGGTCTATTTATATGAGAGAAGTTTGCACATTGTTTTTGTTTCTCTTGTTGTGTTTGTTTTGGTTCATTTTGTGTGACTTGTTGTTGTTATTATTATTATTATTTCTAAACCAGGAAGGCTGTTCTATTCTCTCTCTCTCTCTCTGGGCCTCCCCTCCCCCCTCCTCCCCGTCGGGGCTTTTCCCTGACGGGGAACTTGACATCTGCTTTTTCTATCGCAGTCGCAACAAAAGAAAGAAAAGCAGAGGGTTGGACAGGATTTGTAGATACGACATCGTGCTCTCAGTAGGATCCAGTCATTCTCTTTCCTTCCTCGTCATCTTCATCTTCCTCCTTTTCCTCCCTTTTTCCTCTGCAGTGCGGTGTGTCGGGGGCCGCGGGGTTTGTCAGACAGAAACCGGACTTGGTCATAATCCGCATTTCATTGAGGCTGATAGTGAAGAGGTGTTTACAGACCTGCCCTGAGCTCCGATACTCATCTCCTCTGACTCCCTGTGATGGTGATGATTGTGTGATGGGAACTGCAAAGCTGAGTTCAAACAGGATCATTTCAATTTCAATCTTGTTTTTGCAGTTTTTAATGGCGATAATAACTTTGTTAATTGCTGAGATTTGGGAATGTTTTGATGTCGCTAAAAGAACATGTTGCTCCTACAGGCTTCAAACAAACTCCCCATTCAGCCTAAATGATTTGGAAGAACAGCCATGAATGAGTTTACGGAGCAGTTTTCTGGTTCCAGTTAGATCTACTCTGCTTTCCATTGACGTGCACACGCAGCTTTGGATGTACCTCTCCGAACAAAGTGATAATGTGACGATCTGTCTGACACGACGACACTGGCTCATTTGGGGAAATACATGTATTTGCTTGTTAGCGGACGGTTAGAAGATCGACACCACTCTCAAGTCTGGAGGCTGAAAATGAAACTCCAGGCAGCAGGCGAGAAGCATAAAGAGTGAGAGCTGCTCGCTGCCTCCAACAGCTCCGCTCCAGTTTACTGGTGAACACTTGTTAATACATGCTGTAAAGTACTGGTAAGATTTAGATTAGCTCGAAGGCAGATTTGTTTCCCTCAGACGGAGCTACTGTAAGTGTCTCCTCTGTTTCCAAGCGGTATCTGATGCTATAAGCTAACCAGCATCCTGCTCCGGCTTTATATTTGGTGTCCGCACACTTTAAGTGGTGTCCATCTTCTCATCCAACGCTACAAGCCGATCGTGTTTCAGGCTTTGTTGTAGCCACGATACCCGATACGGGATCAGCAATTTGTTTTCATTGATACAACAGACACAAATGTTGAAAGTCTGACCCGAGTTGTAATAGATTGTAAGTGTCCTTTAAGTTCAGACGACTACGGCCTCCTCCTCCTCCTCCTCCTCCTCCTTCATCTGGTGCTCACACAGTCGGACAACAGGTCTACCTTCTTTCTTTCCCTTATTTGGAAACTATTTAAGGAGCTCGGTGGCTGAAAGGCTAAACAGACTATATCTTCCCTTTGCTTTCAATTACAGGGCTAATTCTCCGAGTGCCTCTTTTCTGTCAACAGTGAGGCTTTTTCTTCGTGCTGCACAGGGAGATGGTTAATGTAAGAAGTCAGCTCACTGTGAAATAACACAGGAGAGGGAGTGTTCATTGTGTGTGTGTGTGTGTGTGTGTGTGTGTGTGTGTGTGAGAGAGAGAGACATAAAACAAGGGAGAAACAAAGCAATGAAATGGCCTTTAACTTCAGAACAGGATGTGGCCCCACGAATGCAGCACAGGGTGCAGCTAATGTGCCGTGCAGTTTATAAAGGGGCTTTTTACTGCTAGTATTTTTTTTAAAAGGACGATTTCAGAAAGCCCGGCGATGACCTTTGCTCTCCCCGTTGTAAAGATGGCGTATCTGTGAGCACCAGGGTGGGCTCATGTGAACACCGACTAATCCTCTTCATCAAACAGCAGCAGGTGCGTGCAGATGCTGTTAACCCCCCCGCGACCTCCTCACTAAACTTTGAACTGCCCAAATCAAAACGCTCTCCGCTCCCTTTTCATCTCGCACGAGCAGAGGAAGGATGAAGGAAGGGTGAAGGAAGGGTGAAGGAAGGATGAAGGAAGGATGAAGGAAGGGTGAAGGAAGGATGAAGGAAGGCGCGTACGGACGAATCTTAACCTCTCATCACTCTGATTCATTACATCAGTATTCAAGGACCAAACTGCTGGTTTGAATATTTTAACTTCTCTACTACAAGTCGTTGCCAACCAGGTTCAAATGCTTGACTTGTCGTTATTTTCCCATCAAACATGACAGCCATTCATTTTCACAAGACTATTTAAACTTTTACAAAAGGCTTGCTGCTTTCTACACTGCACAGAAATGACTGGAAACCAAAGAGTAACAGCGTGGCGTGAAAACGGGCTGCTGTAAAAGGGTTACTGCGCTGTTAAATATGTCAAAGGGGCTAAAAGGTGTAAAACTAAAAAAAAACAAGGACTTTTAAATCAACATTTTTCCTCTTAAAAGCAGCAGCAAAAAAAAAAAGGCTTTGAAAGTTTTGACTTCAAATATGAATGGGAGGAAGGCTTATCTGAGGGAGCCCTAAGAAGTCAGCTGCCACTCTGACCGGGAGGAGGAGCTGGGGGGGGGGGGGGGGGGGCAGCTCGCTGGGCTCAGGTTACACAGATGTGGACCGGAGAGTCTGAATTTCCTGCAGCGGAGACAAGGGAAAGGGGGGGGGGGAGGGTTGACCTCCTCTCCCTGAGCTTGCAAAGTTTGGCTCTACGGAGGGGTGGGAAGAAGAAGACGAGGAGAGGGAGGGGGGAGGAGGAGGGGGGAGGAGGGGGAGGAGGGGGGAGGAGGGGGGGACTGGCAGCAGCCCATGTGACCCAGATTCTTCTGCAAACTCAACAGCAGCGCCGGCCAGAGAGGAAACTTTAGCTTCCAGTCGCTGTCGGACCTTTTTCAGGAGGCGTATCGAAGCGCTTTCCTCGTATTCGTGTATGTAGTTGTAGCCCAGGACATGTTTCAAAGCCTTAGCAGCATTGTTTTGTGTCAGTCAGACAATCCCCCCCCCCCCCCCCCCCCCACACACACACACACACACACACGGAGGTGAAGACAGGTCGAGGTGAGACACCGTAGTGAACACAACAGTTCAGGTTAACGCCGAGAGGAAGCAAAGGAAGAGCAGCCGTCAACAGACAGTCGGCAGATTGATCTGCGGCAGGTCGATAGCGGTTGCCGGGAAACGGTGTCCCGTGTCCATCGCTCACCTCCTCATCATCAGTGTTTAAGGAGGGGTGAGGGGGTTGTTGGCGGTCGCAGCTAATCAGTGTTAAAAGCACCTCCCCTCCCCATCTCTCTGTCCCGTCCCGCTCCTCCATCGGTCGAGTGCTCAGACGGCCGAGCGTCTGGACAGCCTCAGAAACTGCCGACTCATTGCACTGGACACAAACTTGTATACGGAGCTCTTCTTCATCGTGCCTCTCTTTTTTTGTCTTTTTTCCTCCTCCTCCAAACGGAGCCGGCGGGAAGTTTACCACTTCAAAGCTAGAAAGTAACAACTTCAAAGTCAAAGAAGTGGAAAGGGCAGAAGAGTTCTCGAAATCACAGCCTCGGTGATTCAGAAACATCCAAACTGATGATGTTTCAGTTGTGTGTCTGATACCGAGCTGACAGGAACACTGAGGTTGGGAAAGAAATCTGTCCAGGCTGATTGATGAGTGTGTGTGTGTGTGTGTGTGTGTGTGTGTGTGTGTGTGTGTGTGTGTGTGTGTGTGTGTGTGTGTGTGTGTGTGTGTGTGTGTGTTGAGGTGTTCAGTTAATAAGCCCTATTCTCCATAAGAGAGGCCTGTTTTCTGACTGTAAATCTCCCACTCTCTCAGATCCCCACCCCTCCACATCCTCGGCCGGCCCTCCACCCGAGGGGATCATAATAACAACAATGGCCTTCTCTCTCTCTCTCTCTCTCTCTCTCCTCCCCCTATTTTCTCCTTCTATACACACACACACAAACACATTATTGTCTCCCCTCCCCTTCCTCCCCTTCCTTCCCCCCCTGAGCTGGTCCAGGCGAAGGTCCCAGCCTCACACAGCAGAGGCCTGTTTGTTAATCCACCTCCTTGCTCAGCAACATTTAACACTGCGGAGGGTTTCGCCGAAACAAAACAAAACAAAAAAACCCGCCGTACCTGTCAGTCGGTTGAGCGCAGACTTGGCAACAGGATGTCACGTTCAGATTTAAGGTTGCAGAGGCTGAAGTTGTTTCATGTTGGCGCCCCGTTGGTGTTGAAGTACGGGCTCCTTGATGCAGAGTTTAGGTTGAGCTCAGGACGTGCTGAGCTTGTCTGAGCCTTCATCTCTCTCAGGATGTGTTTCTGTAAACACTGCATACTAAGCACTCATGTTTCAGCTCTCATGTTGTTTCTTAACAGGCCGTTTGCCTTTCTCTTCTTTTCTTTTTTTCTCTCTTTTTTAAAAAAAAATGAATATCTGTTAAAAGAAACCACAGTCAGGTCTGTGTCTGTGCTCCTTTTTTTTTATATTTTCTTCCTCTTCTTTTCAGCCTCCCTCTGTCACCATGTATCCCTGCACTGCCTAATAGCTGCAAGCTTCAAAGAGTCATTGCATCAGCCCTGTGCGAAATCCAAACTCCACCGGGAAAAACCAGATCAATAAATAACAGCCTCAAAAAGATAAAAAAAAAAAAAAAAAAAGGTTTGAACTCTACAGACTCTGTTCTGTTTCACTGGAGTCAACTTTGTGGCTTACGACGACTAGACCCCCAAAAGGATTGTGGGTTGTCTGGATGCTTCTCTCTTTTTCCCAGAGTGCATCTCAACTTGCTCACTGAGCCCATCCACTCTGAAACCACTCATTTGAAATCACCACTCGGCGATCTCGACCACTCACCGCGGGACAGGAAGCAGAACAGATGGCAGAGAAATGACTGTGAGCGTCTGAGCCGTGGCTTCGTGCAGCGGATCGTCTCACCGAGCTCCGGACAGACGTCCAAACCGCTGAGCCGCCCGCTTAAGAAACCGTTTCTGTCCACTAACTGCAGCTACAGTAGAGAGTAGATGTATATCTCACACCAGGTCCTTCTGAACTTCTCTCTTCATTACTACCTGAGTAATGGTTCAGTGATTTTCTGAAAAAAAAAAAAAAAAAAAAAGACTTTACAATCTTTCCTGTCTGGGATGAGATGGAGAAAAAAAAAAAAAAAAACAAACACACAAATTAAATCAGCAGTTGATCAAAACAAATGAGGTTTGTCTGTAATCATTTGTATTATTTTGATTTTATTTTGTGCATTTTTCTCTCCAGACTTGATAATATTTTGTTAATAACATTCCAATTAGGTTGTTTTTCTGATTGATTGATTGTTAGTGGGGTTTTTTTCTTTAGAAAATGTAAGATTTTTTACATTTGTGTTGTGTGTTCACCTCTAGTTGAGTGTGTTAACAAGCCATGCTGGACATGTACACAATAAAAATTGCTCTGAAAATCGGAAAAGTTGTGTTCCGTGCAGTGACTGGTGAAGCACCTAGAACGGAGAACTACAACTCACACACACACACACACACACACACACACACACACACACACACACACACACACACACACACACACACACACACACACACGCACACACACTACTCTCTTCCTGCGGTGAGGTCACAGTCCATAGGGCCTTGTTTCCTGTCTCACACGGGACAGGCAGCAGCACGGCATTGTGGTGCCATGGGATATTGGGTGTGGAGGGGGAGGGGGTAGGGGGGTGGCAGGTTGCCAGGAAGCCACATGAGCAGAGAGGAAGTTAGCAAGCAGTTTGTAGAGCCTGTCAGAAAGTGACCGGCCGATGGTGTCGTCACACTGACAGGACATTCATTGTTCACACAACCAGCAACGTTTTCTTTTTTTTATCCAGACCTCAGAATTACAGAGGACAGACTGACAGCGGACATTAATGAAATGTTTTTGGAACCATGGTGAGCTGTTATCAAGACTGCAAACAAAGAGACACCTACTCACGTCCCCCTGCAGCCGGGATTGCTCCAAATTGAAGTTCTGTTGTCCTCATCTGAGTCCTCGTGATTAATCAAGGAGTCAACGTCAGGACTGCGATGTTTCGTTAGAAATAAAAGGAGAATGAAAAGAAAACAAGACACGTCTGTCTGTCCTGTGTGGAGATCTCCAGTGACAGATCTGTCGTATTATTGGCTGGATGGTTATAAACTGGTAGAGATAGCAGTGGTTCCCACAAGATCAATCCTAAAGAATAAACCGTACAACCAGAAACCAACCATGCATTGGTCCATCGCTCAGTTTATTGCTCATTTATGATTTGCCTGTCCTGTCTGTGGTCCTCAGCCCTACTCCCATTCACTTTTGCTGAGGATGTAAAACAGGTCACAAATCATTTCACATTTAAAAGTTTAAATGGACAAAATAATTGTGGATACTGTGGTTTGTACCAAATGTTATTCAAACAGGAGTCTGTGGACACTTGTTGAGTGCAATTTTCAAACACTCATCACTTTCCATTGATGCCTCACATGCCCCACATGGCTAACTTGTAAAAACAAGTTGGACAAACACAAACAGGTCTCAGGTATTTTATTTTGTCGCCACATAGACGCGCCAAAAGAGTTAACCCTGAGAAAAGGCAAACATCTTCGTAAACAGTTTCCCATTTACACATGCGGAGCAACAACATCTTTCTGCTCTGATGTCTACCGGCCGCTGTGTTCCTGAATGCTCCACTTTCTTGTTTCAACCTGCTTTTTTAATGATGAGCAGGTAGTGAGGGTTTGTAGAGCTTTTTTGTTGTCATGTTCATCAGCTGCTCAAATGGAGGGAAAAAAAAAACAGCAAAGTTTAGGGCTGTAAAAGCAAAATAAGCTGAAAGACTAAAGAAATCTTTCATCTCGTGGATAGTAATTTCAGCCATTGCTAATATGAATGAAATATTGATTAAAACTGCAACTTTAAACAGAAAAAAAAATAGCTTTTCTCACATCTGAAAGATTTTGTATTCTAACTATTCAAAAGTAAATAGGGTCTGTGTGTTTTTCAGGACCCTCGTCAGACGATTGACTTTCTTGAGGCGCTTGAATCAGATGCAGAAGAAGTTCACAAACCTTCCGACTGAATAATGACCTACTTTTAGACGCACCGTCAGCCATTAAGTGTTTTTAAGTCAGACATACCTCTGTGCACTTTGTAAACAACATTAATGGTACATATCTGAGTGTGGCCTACTTTGTGCTGTGTTTACATGCTTTTAATGTTATCCTGCTGCGTGTGTGTGTGTGTATGTGAAGTCGGGATCGCTGCTTGTTAAATCTGTCTGCTACAGTTATCACCAGGTACACCCTGTGGAGCGCTGTAATTACTTGCAGTCATCTCTTTCCTCAGGGTAGAAAATTAACTTACTTTAAGCCACACATGGGTAAAGGACGGAAAGTTAATTACTAGCAGCCACCGTTGAAAGCTCAGCTGAATGTGGTGCAGCTGAACCACCTGTTGAAGAGCATTTTTTTCTTAGGCATCAAACCGACACGTTTATCTGAACATGACTCAGCTTTCAGAGATTTGAAATTGTGTTTGTTATCGTTGGAATTATACTAAAGAAGCGACCCCTTCATTTTCATATAGACAGCGTTATTGCGCTCTTGCTGACTTTATCATTTAACTCAACATACCACTGTGTCTCATAACATGAGTCACTTGCATGGCTGAAGATTCTCTTTCAAATATCCCACCAAGTATGACAGCAAAATGTGAAATAGTCACGTTAAGCATGTCTAGATGTGACGTTTTGAAAGCGTGAAACTGACAAGCAAGTAAATGTCATGTGACGTGTGGACATGTCATTAAGGTCCCTCAACAGAGGTAGCGAAGGACAAAAATGAATTTCCTTTTCCCGTCTCTGTGTTTGCGGTGTTGGGCAGAAAGCAAAACCTACTCATTTCTAACAAATGTAAATAAAACTTGGTTGAATTCTTTAAATCCTTTCCCTTTACACGACGGTCTCACTTTATATTCACATTTCTGAAAAGAAGATTAGTTGAAAAGTAATCATTTAAATTTTAAATCCACACACCATCTATCTTAGAGTAAGCTGCAGAAATATGAAATAGGTGCGCACAGGAGTAAGTTTGCTACAAATCCAGACGACTCCAGCATCTCGTTAAAAGATGTTTCTTTAGGTGAAACATTATTTAAATTAGCAGATTAAAACTTGATTAAGAGTTGGGTTGAATCTGCTGCAGCAGATAATTGGACCCAGCGAAGAAAAGATAAAAAACACAACATATAATAACTAATTATAAGTTCAGTCCGACTCTGTTTAAGTACACTACAACATTTTATGATAAAAAAAAAAGCATCTATAGTTTGCAGAATTATAGTCGTGACCATACTAAGACAAAGAACAGAAGATATAAGAAACAAGAGAAGGAAGATGACAGGATTTGTAGCATGTAACTAAATGAAGGTAATGTACTGAATGCAGTATAAGATAATGAGTCTGTGGGACACTGTTGTCGGAAAATCAACCGCTATCCAACACACCAGCCTCATAACGTGTGTGTGATCTTTCCATTTTCTCTCACGCCCCTCTCTTCCCTCATCCTCTTTAATGTTTCTCAGTGAGGTAATGTCGAGGGAACATCTGGAGCTGTAATGCCGATCGGTCCAGTGTGTTTCGGTGCGAGCTTTGGCACACACCACCGCGGCAGGGAGTGTGTTTGTGCTGCTGATGCTTGTAAAATGCTGGTTGGGGCTCATAGCCAGAGCGCAGTTACACTGTTAGAGCTATTCAAGTGGATTTATGTCAAACAGTTGTTGAGCTTTGGTTTTCATCATCTGGAATTTGTCTCAAATCTTATAGAAAATCCTACAAATTTTCCGTTCACTTGATGTCGTAGTGTTTTATTTAATCACTTTATTTTGATGATTTGATAAGCGCAATAGAAATAGAGGGAGTAAAGGTATGAATATAAAAGATGTAGAAATGCACAGTATATACAAATATATACTGGACGAGTCTGTAGGAGAAAGTACTCTGCTGTCCCTGCAGTAGGTGGTGGAGAGGGTCCTCCACTACTGCCCTGTACTCCTCCTCCCCCCGTCCGTCCCTTATACACCGACCACTGCAGAGTCATCAGAGAACTTCTGCAGATGTCTTGACTCTGAGTTGTACTGGAAGTCAGTGGTGTATAAGGTGAACAGAAAGGGGGACAGAACAGTTCCCTGAGGAGCTCCAGTACCACTGACCACCGTATCAGACAGCACACTGCCCAGACGGACAAACTGTGGTCTGCCAGTCAGGTAGTCAGTGATCCAGGAGACGGTGGACATGTCCACCCCCACCACCCGCAGCTTCTCACTCAGCAGCAGTGGTTGGATGGTGTTGAATGCACTGGAGAAATCAAAGAAAGTGATTCTCACAGAGTCACCGGTTCCATCCAGGTGAGACTGAGCTCGTTGCAGCAGGTAGATGATGGCGTCGTCCACTCCCACACGAGGCTGGTACACAAATTGCAGAGGGTCCAGAGAAGATTTCACCAGCGGCCTGAGGTGGGCCAAGACCAGCCTCTCCAGCACCTTCATCACATGAGATGTGAGGGCAACCGGACGGTAGTCGTTGAGGCCGGATGGAGTCGTTTTTTTTGGAACGGTGTCATCTTCTTCGGAAAAGTAATCTTCTTAAAATAGACTTAATCAGCACCGAATCATCTTTTTCCTTGGCGTTCCTTCAGATCAAGTTTTTGCTGGCACCTTCTTTCTGTGTTCAGTTTAATGCTGCTTACTTTGTCCTCTTCATTGTTCGGGTTGTTGTTTTTTCCAGGATCGACCTGCAGACTGCAGGAGCACTGGTGCAAACAATCTATAAAGGGTGATATGGGCAGTTTTTCTGTCTCTACCATGAAACCCAGACCTTCCAGACCTATTCTGCAGAGCTGTTTTTCACCTTTAATATTTATATATAATTGTGGATTAAAAAGTTTAATTTGCTATTAATCAAAAGTTAGCCCATGAAAATAAAGTATCGTAAAAATCAGAACACAGATTATTCAGAAGTAGACCACTACATAAAGCCCTTTCTTTAGTTCGACATGCAACACCATAATTGTGTTTGTGTTTAATGCATCAAATACAAAATCTTACATGATGTGCAGTAAGTTGTATGCTGATCAGTCATGGATCACCTAAAGCGTTCTATAGCATTCCTTAGATGAGCAGCCTGATGCCACTTGGCACGCTTTATGCAATTGTTTGAATACATTTCAGGCCACACTGAGATTTACTCAGCATGTACCTGTGAGGAATTGCAGGGGAAGCCTGAGTGCTCGAAGGATCTGTAGCCCACTTAGCTGCTGAGAAATCCCAGCTGGACTCCAGCATGGAGCCACAAACAACACCTGTATGTACTTACAAATACAAACATGCAAAGAATGTGTAGATTAACACATCCAGGTGCACACCATGTGGTGAACGGACAGAACATTTCACTCCATATCCGTTTGTTTTGACTATGAAAGACAAAATCTACAAACAGATATATTCATTATTGGTTTTTTTACTACAGTAAATTGACTCTGGTGCATAAATTGTGGTTCATTTCTCAGACACACACTCACATTTCTCTTATGAGAAGCACTTTTTTGAGCTGTCATCATTGTTTACTGCCATCTCTCAGCAGCAAAAATACCCGCATGTAGACAAGCAGAGACACAAAATGCAGGTAAAGAACTTCTGTATAAAATCTATAAAAACTGAAAACAACAAGCGTTACAGAATCTGTTTGTGGATGAGGCTGGTTCTCCTTCACAGAGTCTGGGCCGTTTCCTGAGAGAAAGCTTTGACCTCATCTCCACAGCAGCTGAATCTAAAGGACAACCGAGCTCCTCACTTCCCACAACCCCTTGTGGTTATGAACCTTTGATCTCCACAGACCCAGGAGAGATGGGACACAATAGTGGGGGATATATTCTCAAGATGAGTCCTTTCTCATATCAGCAAAGATACTGTGTTCAGTCGTTGGAAAATTAAAGGGTTGATAGCTATTTTACAATTTGATAACACAAGCTGTTTAAATGACTCATTTCCTATAATAATCATTGTGATGAAACTGCGAGGCCAAAAATCGTTTTCCTTTCCCTACAGGTTTTTTCAATTATTACACACTTACATCACTATGTCCGAGGCGAACCATCGTTTTTCACCCTGAGGGGAACATTTGCAGAAAAAGGAGATATCAAACTGTCTATACATGCAGCTCACGCATGAAAATCCACAGGGAGATCCAGCACCAGTCATGGGAAGACTTACCTGGTCATCATGTTCTCTGAGCTTTATGTTCCTCTCTCTAAACCTTTTATTACATCCTACATCAATTCTCTGCAGTGGTTGATGTGTAGCGCTGTGCATTGATGTGATCTCAAAGCTGAGACTACAAAGAGAAGACAGATCAGATGGTGAGAGTTAAAGCAAACCTGCTGTGCTCCTGGGTTTTACTATGATATGTACTGTACAAATAAAAACTCTGTCAGTGTGAGTATGTGTGTTTGTCCACATTAGTGTTTATGAAGGCAAAACACAGTCTGGTTTCACGCTGATGTTAAACCTGTAATCATAACTGGCAAGAAAAGCTCATCAAATTACGGGATGTAATAAGGTTAATGAGCAAAGGCATCACAGGGGAACCGTGCGTGTGCCTGTGTATGTGGAAGAGTGAGTGTTTGTGCAGTGTGTTTGTGTTGGAAATCAGCCTTTATAAAATAATAGAGAAGGGACCATAGACTGTATAAAAGAGTGGATGGAGCTGCGAGGTCTGAAAATGAGGCAGATGCAGAAGCGCCTTAAACTGCAATACCACCGAGTGCCACTAGAGGTTGGCTCCAAAATGTCTCCGGCTCCATAGACTCCCGTTCAACTCCTCTACTACAATTCTCCATCAATAAATTTGATGAAATATAGTTTTTCGTTGTGCTGGCTTAAGTCGCTCCTTGTTATTAGTTTGCTGGCGGTCCATCTGAAAATAATCCCCTAATTAATAAGAAAATAAGCTTCAAAAACCTTTGTTTTTGGGGGCGTGTCTGTTAGATTGACTGACCTGTGGTGCAGTTCGGCTTCTGCTACAGGTTGGTGGTTTCAAATCAGATCGAGTCAGATCCATCCTCTGATTCTCCCTCGAGATCGTCCAAATATGGTCCCAACCGGCTCCAAACCACTCTGAACTAGCAAGATGGCACCGGACACAATCTGAACTTGAGGCTTCATAACAGCTGTTCACCAACCAATAGGTGATAGTATTACATAACACATCTCAGTTACTGGAGATATGAACAAATATCTAATATTTCATATATTTAAAGCCTAGTTAGCTCTTAGATTTTGGGCTATTTACTGAGGAGAAGTTTGGGATTTTTGAAGACAAAAGGTGTCCACACCACATATTGACGTGTTTTTTCAGTTTTCTGCAATTTCTTTAAAGTTAACTGATGAATAAAACTCCCTGTTACAAACTGTAATCCATTTTCTTCCAAAATACACGAGGCCTATATACTGCATATCTAATGTATATCACATCTTGTCCTTTGTCATGTTGGCCATTTGCCTGATGACCTGTTCGTCTTCCTCGGGTCCAATAAAGTTTTGGGAGCTTTAAGGCATTGTGCAGATATTCTCCATGTTTCCATCTGTTCCTCTACACTTTATGGTGATAGTGATAGCACACAACACATTAGCTCACCACATGGGATGCAACCTGCTCGCCTCTTGAACTGTATGTTGAAAAGCTATCTTCTTTTACTGTCACCAGCCAGTGGTTGTAATAGGGAATGATCGGAGTTTGATCAGAGTTGGAGGGTGTGTGAGTAGAGATCCTCCGTGGTGTTGTGTGTGGTCACTGAGATAGAGGGTCAGATCAACTGAACCTGAATATTGGCCACCACCAGTACCTCACTCCACTTACTGCCTTCAGCACATTGTTTGTGTTCTCATTGTTCACAACACACACAGCAGACTACTTGGAACAACGTGGTGTTTATGGCACTTTGATTAAACACAACTCTACTCACCAATATTCCATCTGAGCACTATATATACTCAAATAATAAAAGTTGTAACTTTCCTTAAGCTTCATTCATCAATGACACATATGACATTTCAGGTCATATTCTGACAGACTAACGAAGCTGCTTTGTTGTCCAAAGCTTTCACATGTTTACTGCTGACCTTTTATTATTATTGTTAGACTTATTTTGTGCCATTGTTACATGCAAATAGCAGTTTTCTATGAAGGCCTCGGCCTGTTTGCTGTGAGGGTGTGTGTGTGTGTGTGTAATAGTGTGTTTATGGCAAGTTAGTCAGCTGATATTGTAGAAAACACATTCACACACACAGATACGGATACGCTGAACACCTGGATTCAGGATTAGTCAAATATTCTCTACCCACCGTGTCTGTCAGTCTAACAGCTGTTAAGGTGGCACACACACACCTACACACACACACACACACACACACACACACACACACACACACACACACACACACACACACACACACACACACACACACACACACACACACACACACACACACACAGACACACACACACAAAAAACACCTCCATCTGGAGAGACTCTGCCTCCAGCAGGGTATCAGGGACATTTGGAGTCTGTGGAGTCCAGTGAGAGGCAGTGCTAGTGGGCCACACAGCAGGAGGGGAGACCCCGGTCCTGGAGAGGCTCTGGAGATGCCGTCATGTTTTCCAGGCAGCTAAAGCGGGAATGATGAGGCAGACGACTAACTAGCAGAAAACAAACAGATGCCAAACGGAGAAAGGAATGAAAAGTGCTTGTGTGTGTTGTTGTGTGTGTGCATCTGTTTGAGGAAATGAGAAACTTTTATGAACCAGGTGGATTCCCACGTCCCTATTTATATTGGCTATTTGCTTGTGATTGAACATTTACTCGTGTATGCATACAAGGGATAGGAATTCTTTGGGTGGAGGTTTGTTTACTGGTTCACTTTCTGGCTTAGAGTTAGATGATTAGATCTCTCTCAGACTCTCAGGTACTGAGCTGGACCGCTGTACCTAACAGACAGTTAGCTTAGCTGAGTTTAGCGCAAAGACTAAATCCAGCCGGGGAAAAACAGCCTGCCTGGCTCTATAAAAAGCAAGAACGGACAGAAGAGTATTTCTCAAAACCTTTCCTGGATGAGTTTTTGGCTGCACAGTAAAGTTGTCACTGTCAAACTTGACCAAGACTCTAAATATGAAATAGCTTCAATATCAATTTCACAATAAGAGCAAATGTTTTGTTTTTTTTGCTGCTCTTTTCTTTTGGCCTGTATTGATGTCATATGAGTGTTCTGCCAAACGTATAGTTAAGGAGCTTTAGGTTTAGGCATCGCTAGGTTCAGGAAAAGATCACAGTTTACCTTAAAATAAGTACATTACCTACTGAAGTAACTATTCACATACATGAAGACCCATAAAGGCTATATTGTGTTATGTTATGTTATGTTATGTTATGTTATGTTATGTTATGTTATGTTATGTTATGTTATGTTATGTTATGTTATGTTATGTTATGTTATGTTATGTTATGTTATGTTATGTTATGTTATGTTATGTTATGTTATGTTATGTTATGTTATGTTACATTAAATAATGCCTCATAAAATATGTTAGGTACTTATGTGATATAAAATAAATCCACACAGAAAGTCCTGTCCTGGTGAAAGTTCTGTGTTTGGCCCTTCCAACCATCCTTGAATTCATCCCTTTGTGGACACTGAGTTATCAATGAAGGAAGTTATGCGACGAAGGAGAAAACCAGTAGGTGCTACATTTAACATTTTGACAGCAGTGGCCCATTAATCCAGAGACATGAGTATAGTGGAAACAATAGAAACCCTGGAGGAGAAGAGTGTCATCAACTGCTAGTTATTTTTACATTGTGGAGTACAGTGTATTTACTGATGCACAGCACAAGGGAGGACTGCTCGTAGGCACAAAAAGGAAGACATACTGCTCGCTCAGCAAAAATAGATCAGAAGTACCAACATCCTGTTTATAATGAGAAGCAATCGGTTTGAGGGGATGTGGTTCTATTTTGAAAAACATTAGCACGAGCGTTACTGCTTGCTACGACATGGTACACATTTGAACAGACTCATTTGGTATTTAAACATTACCAGATTAGAGATTTTCAGATTAATTTGAAGGGTTTAAGAATATATGCAGAAAAAATAAAACGTATAAAGCTGCATATCTGCTTTCTCAGGGATTTTCTTCGAATGGCTTCTTCATTCTCTCCATGCAGTAGTCACACGGGGCTCAGCATCATGCTGACGGAGACAGACAGAGAACTCTTTCCAGCTTTGGGTCTCTACATCTCAGCTCCCGTTCTCCCGCATTTTCATCTTTTTCATGGCGGAATCACTTCTCTGTTCGCTTCATCTCCCTCTGTCACTCCTGCTCATTCATTGCGCCGTTGAGGCGAGTCTGTTCTGTCTACGTTTCAGCTTCTCCATCAGAACCCGCCTCTGGCCAGAAGGATTCCTGTGATAGCATCCTCAAAGTTAAGATATGCCTGCACACTGACACACATGAAAGAGAGCGAAGACTCACACAGTAAGTCAGCGTGAGAGAGCGAGACTTGTCGGTCCGTGTTCAGTTTCAGTTTGCTTGACTTAATATGTTCAATTTAAACTTGCAAATTACAACATGACAGGAAACTTTTCTCTTGAAGTAATGTTCTTTTAAATTGAAAATGAAAAAGAGGTGCAGAAATGTAGTTGAGTTTTTGAATTTCAATTATAGAGAACTTTAATTGAATGGGAAACATGCAGAGCCAAGCCCTTCCCCAGCTCTATTTGACGCCTGTAGCTTCACTCATTTTCTCCAGACATCTGCTTATCAGTTTCTTCTCACCCCCGCCCTCCACCAGTCTAATAGCCACTGTGCCTTTTCTCTCATGTCTGCCTCACAATAAAGGATTCTTGTGCAGAGGGAGAGATGCATTCCAGCCTCCGTCTCCGCTCAGCCCAGGGCATTGGCCGCAGTCTTCATGCACTTCTGACTGGCTAAGTGGGCTGAGTAGGTGGCTGCTTGTCTATCTGCAGTCTGCTTGCGTGACTTTTTAAAACGCTGACAGGGTTGATAACCAACTGAAGGTAGGCGGTACTGTATGTTGAGTTCAGGATTTTGCCTGCTGAGTATCAGACACTGGCCACATTTTAAGTTTAAACATACAGTGAGCATGTAACCGATACTGGATTCAGCCCAGAGTTTGGCTTCTGGCTAAATACATACATGAGGTCTCAAACAGAAAGAACCAAAAGCTGTTTACAACATACATCAGAGCCTATTTTCAGCAAATGATGATTATTTCGCATCAACAAATGTTTCGTTTTGAATTGTTCTCGGAGTCAAAAAGAGAGCAGAGAAGTGAAGTTTGCTATGATATCTTTACAGGGTTTTTTTTTAGGTGTCATCTCGTCAGTATTGGACTAATATAAATCTGGAGCTGAACCCCAGCTGCAATGCATCATGAGGGACAAAACTACCAGCAGTTCATAGCTTCCTTTCAGCACAATGGTTCATTTTAGATATTAAGAAAATATTTTGAGGGGATTGTGACTTTAACGTCACACTGAAACTTTACTAACAAGAAATTCATCATTTGAATGTAAGCCAGCCATCTGAATACTAAATAGTTTAAGCAATAGTTTAAATTAAAGAGTCACAAAAGCATGGAAGGAAGAGCAATAGTCTGTGCAACACAGATGATTGGTCATTTCAGACAGAGTCCTAACAGCTGTTTGCAATCTCTCACTTTTTTCACCAATAAATGAAGAAGATCGTCTCACTGAGACGCACCGTGAACAACATAGAATACAAAACACATTTTCTTGAAGAAAACAAACCCAGAATTTTGTCTAGTGCTAATGTTTAGTGATGGCACGCTGTGCACACTGGAGCACAAAACAAGCATATCCTCACCATCACATTGTGTAGAGTTTAGTGCTGTAAATTGTATTTAGTTTAAAAAGTGAGTATACTGTATTTCAGATGCTGAAGTAATTGACATTATTCATAAAATGTTCTTAGAAAATAACATCTCGGCACAGAGAGGCTTTCTTTGTTTACCTACGGCACCTCCGGAGGCCGGTGGTGGAAGTGACACTGACGTTCAGTATGATGTTCTTTTTTTCCTTTTTTCCTGTGGGAGACTGGGCTGCCATAATAATACAAATAATAAGAAGTACAAGAAATTCATATACAAACAAAGATAAAATCAAATATATTCTCTTCAAATGAATCCAAGTAGCACAACTCAATTTACAGAAGCCAAACATGACCTTGTTCATTCTGAGTCAGACCCTTGTTGACATTCTGGCTGACTGGCCGTTTGACCTGCTGGACGTCTCCGTAGCCTCTGGCTACCGTCCTGCTGAATGACGGTATTGTCCTCTCACTGTGGCCTGTGCAAATTGAATCATTGAGATCCTATTTCATATGATATGTATATTAAATGCATGATGTATTCCAGCTGGAACATCAACATGAACAAGCCCGTCTCAGAACTGTGGAACAGACTGAAATACAAGTTGTACTTTTTATTTGATTTTTATTAAATTTGATTAGATGTCACACAGATTGTGACGTCAGGTACAAGTTTGACTCAACTCTGCATGTTTTTTTGTGTGTTTTTTTTTCCAAAGGGCATAAGCTGTGGTTAGTACCCGGTACCTTGTACTGTTATTTGTATCACAGATAGTTCGAGGTTTTAAGCGAGCTGAGCTGATAATAAAAGATGACGTGGAAACACCGCAGACCGTTGATTGGTCAGAGACATCATTCACAACCACTGGACATCATTCACAAACCCGCCATTGTAGCCAAGCTACTACCATGGCTGCAATTTATTTTAAATTTGGTGGAGTACTCGATAAACCTGTGTGGTTAATTGAGATGGTACCTGGTTGCCAACGACAGGGTTTAACGAGTGTATGCGTCGTGTTGAAGATGATGTTATAAAATTTTCATGCGACAGTAACACCACTGCAGTGAGTGGGTACTCTGGGCAGTGAAAAAACAAATCTACCTGGTACCAACAGTGAGTAGAGTCGAGTAGAGTAGTTGTTGAAAAAAG
Source organism: Brachyistius frenatus (assembly GCF_029030835.1). NCBI lineage: Eukaryota > Metazoa > Chordata > Actinopteri > Embiotocidae > Brachyistius > Brachyistius frenatus. The sequence goes on from NW_027210685.1 coordinate 105,060, forward strand.
GCTAAAGTGTTGGTTTTGACCCTGAGCTAATCTTTATGTGTTATGCGGGAAATGTTTGACTTTTTGGATTAAAAGCATTTAACGTCCTCTGAAAAACAGGGTCAAAATTATCATTTAGAATATTCCTTTGTGTGTTGGAAAGAGCAAAATAAAAACATTTAGCTGTTAGCCTGCTGTCTCTTGCTTCATATGCTGAAGCATATCACACCAAAGCAGACCAAACTCTCATTCCTTTACTCTTTGCCATTCAATTACTGCTTCATAATAATTTGTACTGATGTATTATTACAGCCAAATGTATTAACACCAAATTATTTTACTGGTAGTTGTTGTGTCTCACAACTAACAGATTTGAGACACAAAGTAATTCACATTTAAATAGGAGCACAAATCAACACTAACAGTTATTATTAGGCAGAGTAACTGTGGGCTGTAATGTCACACTTTAATAACAAAGATGGGTAAGATGGATGTTCAATGGGAGGAAACTGAAGTGATCAAATGTAGTGAAATGGGAGAAATATGAGACTAAATACTGCAGTAATTAAGGTTCATTGGCTCATCGGGTTTCAGTATAACACGTATTAGTTATGAAGGATCAGATGCAGCGGAGGGACAAGTAGAAAGGAAGGATGTGGTCACCAAGAGACATCAGAATGTATGAATTATAAGAACATCTTTGCCATCACTTGATACTCTCTGTGGCACGGGATGTGTTTGTATTGTGTTGTCTTGTTATTCCATCCGGCTCAGGAATGCAGACAGATAGTATGTTAGCAACCACCTCTGTTTTGACTACTAACTTCCATCCCTGGGGTGATGCAGTCACACACACACACACACACACACACACACACACACACACACACACACACACACACACACACACACACACACACACACACACACACACACACACACACACACACACACACACACACACACACACACACACACACACAGACAGGCAGTAGGTAGCTTGGTAGATTTATAGGGCTATTTATCGTGCCAGTCGGCCACCTGTCTCGTCCTCATCTATTCTTGTCATGCAGCTGCGTAGGTGTGGATTAGACCACTTCTTGGCTAATGCACTCCACAAGTACATCTCTCTAAATGAAAATAGATGCTATTTAAAATGTTTCACAGCCAGATTTTAGAGACAAAGTTGTGTCTGAAGCAGCTGGAGACAATTCATGGGAAATTGTGTTCCCCGGGGGCAAATCGGCGCTACAAGAGGCATATTGCTCTGTCTGGTTCACGACCTTTGTTGTGTGTCATCTTCTGCTACTTTGTTTTCTCCCTCTGTGCTCCATTCAGTGCAGCAAAGCAATAATCAACCAAAAACAGTGTTGTTTTCAAGCTCTGCGGCAGATGCGGCAGGTGTGGCAATTTTCAACAGAAGTAAGACGGTAGAATAAAAATAATGTCATATTGTTCCAGAGCGCAGCCCACGCCACCCCTTAACATAACATAACCCTAACAGCACGTGAGGTTTGTGGTTTTAAGATAACGACTTCAAAAAAACATAAAGTACAAAAGGAGAAGGCGAGTTAAGAATGTCAAGTATGAGTGGAAGGATGTAATGAAGTGAGACCTCAACCACCAGCAGGCGAGCGGTGGAGGGGCTGAAGGAGGCTAAACAAGGCTAAGTTATACGTCTCCTTCCTCATCAGGGCAATTACAGTGAAGCCTGCATCCCTCAGGACATGAGATATTGTGCTTTGTCCACAATGTGTTTGTGGGCCTGTCTGTTTGTGTGGATGTCTGCATGTTTGTATTGCTTTGAGCTCATGTGATGTTTTCCCTGCTGGCGACACATCCCGATCATCAGGCAGATGACAGATGCTGTACTGTATGCGCCAGAAAGAGAGTACTGGTACGACATCATGTTCCTGACTTCACTGTGAAACAAGGGACTCAAAGTTTTTTGAAAGACATTCTTAGCAGTGTGAAGAGTCTCCATATGAATAATTCTGTCTGATTTCTCCTGCCTCAGTGTAAGGTAACTCGTACTGACAAATACCAGACATAGAATCACACTTCTCTGGCTTTTCCTTGTTTAAATGAGCAGCTGTAGAGGCCACTTTGATATCATGCTGATGTGCTTCAATTTCTTTTTACATAGTTTGAATGACCTGTTCAGCTTTATTTGTCCATTTGTCACAATTCAGACACTGATATAAAAAAAATAATGAGGCTTTTTTGATGATGGGCTGACAAGGAAAATTTCCTCAAAAATACTTGTTAAAACTTTCTTTTGACAAGCACTTCAGGGAATTGTGAATTGAGGACTTTTTTGTTCCCTGAGCATAAAGCAGCACTTCGTCTCATCAATGATAACTGTTAACAACCATCAAAAGCATAAAGCATTGAATTAGTAATGCGTATTGGTTGGTGGCATCCAAAATGATGCGTGCGACCATAGGTTTGACACCTGAAAGGATAGGTTTGGTTTTTGTGTTTTTAATAAAACACTCACATATCTATATAAAAACGTTTTTGGGACATGGTCTGAAAACAGAATTAATAAGCTGGTATAGTCGCCTATTTGTGCATCCAGAAGACACTGCTTTGTTTCTGTGAATTATGAACTCTCCTTTTAGCTCTGCTTTGGTCTCCACCAACTCCCTTTTTTTTCATTGCTTGATGCTCAACCATCTGTACTGGCTAGCAACTAACTGGCAGATTTGTTTTTGCTGGGCCTGCTGCAACGAGGTGATGACAGCGTAATTGACAGGCTGAATAACACAACAATCAGCTAAATAAGCCTTTGCTGGATTGTCCCTATAAAGGTCACCTTCCACTCTACACAGTGATTTAATCCACTGTTAATTAGTATGAGCCAAACTATGATATATGATATCAACATCATGCTGTTGAAGTGATTGTTTCAATTTGTATTGTCTTTGATTAATCACATTATCTGAGTAGAGAACCTCAAGCATTCAAACACCTTCATCTAATTTGAGAAAACATTGAACTGATATTGTTGGAATTGGATGCTTCTCTGAATTTCCTGATTCATGCAAAAAACTGCAGGCGAATTTGACTTCTGATGTATCGTCAAGACTCACTGGCGTCATGTGACATTTCTCTGTTTACAGTTAGGTACGTTTGAGGAAGAGCTCATGTCAGTGGCAACCGAACCGCCTCTTCCATACGATTGGATATTTAATAAGCTTTGTGAATTAGACAGATGACTGAGAGGATGTCCAGTTGGCTGCTGGAACCAGATGCTCCACCAGCTGCATCAGGAAGTACAACCCCATAACCGACAAGGAGCATTTGATCGGAACACCTTCTGTGTTCACAGACAACCAGCTGCTGCTCACTTCATTTTGTCGTCCAAAAATCTGGTCACCCTTTTAAAGAGCCTTGTTACTCCAGTACTCAGCCTCTGCAAATACCACCTCATGACCACACACACACACACACACACACACACACACACACACACACACACACACACACACACACACACACACACACACACACACACACACACACACACACACACACACACACACACACACACACACACACACACACACACGGTCTTCTTCTCATTTCCAAATCATTTGCTCCCTCATCTGTTCAGTCACTGTGCTTTCCATTTGTCTTTTCTTTCCACGTCTCGTCTTTGTCACTTCAGCTGCTACGACTGAGCTGGTTTTACTCCCCGATGTAAAGCTGCACAGAAGTAGAACGTCTCTATCTCTGCTCTGCAATCTAATTATGTGGATTTGTGTTTTGGTCTTTTGAAAAAATTCAGTTTGAGTCAACTTTATTCAATTTAATTTGACATAACCACTTTTTTGTGCACTTCCGTTTTTGCCAATGCTAAATCTACTGTTGTCAGATGGAGGGCTGGCAGACATGTTTTCTCAGCAATATGTGCAGTCATCAAACATTTTGAAGTGTTTCACCAGAATAGTAAAGGCAGAGGATATTTAACATACCATAGTTTCCATCAAATTATAGGTGATTATTGTAATGTTTAGTTTAGGAAAAACAAATTGTTTCATTTCAGTCGTATGTTTCTTTGGTTTTAATTGTATTATTTTGTATTGTTCTGAAATTGTTTCAGTCACATGTTTTCAAATCTTTCATTAGGAAATTCCAACAGAGGCACAAACATGATATTTGCTTACAATATAGTGACATTAATACACATAGCAGATCAACAGTCACCAACTATGTCCTTATGACAGTGTGATGGCTAAAATGAACTGCATGCCTTCAGTTGTTTCATCCTTTTTAAGGCTACACTTCCTCCATGTTTGATGTGCATTAATGGGTTGGTTACCTGTTGTCTATGGTGACAGGAAGTGGTTTTGTGGACTGTTGTTATGCACCAGTTGTTGTCCTTGGCACAAAAAATAGTTTCCTCCTATAAATATTTGGGGATCTATGCGGGTGCCACTTTATCCTGAAGTGCACATATAGATTACATTTGTACTTGTAGTAAGGTACAACAGTTTATCTATTTTCTGAGAAGACTCAAGTCATTTTGAACAAACTGATCCTGTCATTGTTGTTCCAATCTATAATCCAGATTCAATTCATGGAACAGCTGTCTCTCAGTCCACATTTAAACGCTACGGGCTAGACTGCTACTCATCTGCTCTCAGATTGTTGGTCAAGCTTTCAAGCTGCACTCACTGTAAGGGATGTTGCCTCTGGTGACTAATATAACGTCCGACTCCTCTCATGTTTTAGTTGAAGAGTATCAGCTTTTGCCATCAAATAGAAGATTTAGAGTCCCACAGGCTCGACAGAACAGACCGCAGAACTCTTTGGTTCCTCAGCCTGTCAAACCCTTAAATCAGTTAGAAAGAGGTCTCTGCTCCTGTGTGGACGAAGGACTGAATATTACAGAAAGGGATGAAATGACTCCTTGCAGCCACTTAGTGCTATTTTTGATATGCAATATATATAATAGTGTTTGTTACATGTTACGTGTTTGTTATTTATGCAAAACTTCAGAACAATATTCTGACAGTAAAGGTGAGAGAGAGAAAGAAAATCAAATCACTTATAATAACTTTATCTTTCACACTTTTAGCTTCTTTCAGCTCATCGTTTTTGTTCTACGGCCCGCAAACGTACTATTTAGGTTCACTCGTTGATGCAGCTGTTTTCACCAAAAGTGCTCTGATAAATCACTTGTAACCAGCTTACATGACTACCCGGAGAACATATTGTATTTGCCAGCTAAAGAACAAGGTATTTCTTTTAAGAGTTGGTAGAGACCAAAGTTAGAGCTACAAGAGGGAATTCTGGGCTTGGACTGAAACATTACTCCAAATTATGTATCTCAGTATTTACTTTATGTGTGAAAAGGCAACTGTTGGCAACAGCCTCTATAATTGCCATACCAACTAAATCAAACATTAGTGTTGTGTTTGTAGCTTTTTGTGCTGCTCTCAGTGCAGCTTTAAACACTAAGCACACCCACCGTAAACCTCCAGTGATTACTTTAGCCTTATATTAGTACTATGTGAATGTATATAGCCTGTATTAAACATCCCTGATGATCTAGATTGTTGAAGGGTGGGAAAGTTGACACCTTTGTCAATTTCGTGGCAGTAGCTTAAGTCCAGGGAACTAAAGTACAATACTTCCATTGTAGCTCCGCCCACCTTCAACCTTAACAGCATGGACTATTAGGTATTATTATTTCTATTTAATTTGTAGTTTGCTTTTAAGGCTGTTTCATAAATTGTGGACGAAGTTGAAATGGGTCGTCTCATCTCCCTTTGACAGATTGCAGGAGGCTCGTGAGTCAGTTTGTGTTTATCAGCAGCAATTTACAGTCAAAAAATGTAAACCTATGAATAAGAGAACAGTCCAATTTTCAAAATATTGACTTTTGTCCTGGTCTCTGGATCTCTCTTTTGCCACACACATGCGTGCAGGACTACCTGTTTCCATTAGAAGGCCTGTTGGCTCTGCACATGTGATTTAGCACCACTTTAGCACCACTGCAGGTTCACAGCTTGTGTGTGTGTGTGTGTGTGTGTGTGTGTGTGTGTGTGTGTGTGTGTGTGTGTGTGTGTGTGTGTGTGTGTGTGTGTGTGTGTGTGTGTGTGTGTGTGTGTGTGTGTGTGAGAGAGAGAGATCAACAGGGTTAGCCAAGTCATGAGGTCAGCTAATCCCCCGCCCCTCTCCCCTGGCACAGGGCATTGTGGGATGTGAGCCAGAATATTGTCCTTCAAGGTAAATGGATGGATATTTGTGCCTTCATCCTTGCTGCACTCCTTCCAGTCAAAACAAACAGAAAGAAGAATGGAGCATGATTTGAACTGGCAGCTTGGTCTTCAGCTGTTCCCCACTGGACTGCTTTCATTTCACCTCCACAGTTTGCTGATATCACTTGATCTGTTACGGTTTTAATCTGTGAATGTATTTTTAGGTTGTCAATGAAAGATTTACGGAAGATTCAATTTTATTTAATCAATTATTTTATTAAAAACACTTGAGATGTAATGTGTACAAATGGTGGATGAGTCTTTAATTATTTAGAGACCAATTAGTCAAAGCACATAGCCTGGAGCAAATGCAGTTGTTTAAACAGCATGGGTGATCCAGCTCGTGTAATCTGTAGGTCAGAGAGCGATTGGATGTGAAATAACATAAGAGTTTGAATGAAAACCAAACCTCAGTCAGTTTATTTCAAGAGAGAAAGTAGGGAAATATAATGAGCCCAGGTCATCTGAAGACATACAATGAATTTGTCCATCTGATGAGGAATCTGCATTGTGAGCAGTGTGTAAGGTCTTTATTATTAAAGCTTATCTCTTTCTTTTTAAATGTCAGCAACAACAATGTGATTGGTTGACAAGCGAAGAGATAGAAACGAATCAGTCTGCAATGAAAATGACCATTATAAACTTAAAGTGTGGGCAATTCAAACCAAATCTGTAAACATTTAAGTCAATTTGAAAAAATAATATTGTGAATTATGCTTTATTAAATGTGAGAATAATTTTATAACCTACCGATTGCTATTTAATATGTATCTGTACAGTATTACTCATGTCTCAGTAAATTATCAATTTCATGTTGTGGTTATTTATTTATTCAGTATTGGCCATTTCCTCATTGTGTGTCCTCACTCTAATCCAGACTCAGTGCCAGGCAGAGTTCATTATGGATATTCCAAAGGAAACAGTGGTGTGCTCACATCATCCAATCAACCAAGACATGAGTTACCACGGAGACCAGTTGCCAGGGTCAGCAAAGGTAAGGGCGCAGAGGACCGCTCTGATGAAAACACACCCACACACACAATTAAGGATATGCAATTTTGTGATATGAGTAACACAAGAGGCAGCTAATCATGTTCTCTTTCTGTGCTCCTGCTGTGACATGGGGTTGATATGGAGACGTGATGTAACAGTAGAAAGCAATATCTTTACACGAATTGCTCGCTCTACACACAAGATTGGTATTGTGATGTTGGTATTTCATGAAATTATTAGCAAGCAATGTAAACCAAAAAGCAATGCTCCATTATTAAACACAAGAAGTTAGTAAAGCCCTTCGAACTGTAATTTTTTTTATTTTTCCCGAACAAATGTTCACAAACTATTAAAACCATTTTTTGTAATATAAAGCAAATAAAATAGACATTGTCAAGTATATAACACAAAACATAATAGTATGAATGATAAATACAATATATATAAATTAGGCATTTTGTAAAATAATTTAAGAAATTATTCAAACTGAATTTACTGTCATTTAATCTTATTGCGTCATACTGTGATGGTAATAATATAGAAAATTATTTCTTTGGATATTTATATATTAAATAACTCCGGAAAACTTCCATTCAGCTGTTAATAAGGTTAGTTTGGATTTAAACATGTTGCTCGTGAGGTCTTCCTGCATCAGAGACGTGAGTCTCTATCATTGTATCACTCCTGTCGGTTCACACACCCCACTCTCTTTCTTTGAGCCCTTATTCATCCCTCCACCTTGATCTTTATCTCTAGTGTAGGCTGATGTTCCTGTAATTACCGCCTCCTACTTTATTTCTCACACTCATATACACACACAAACTAGACAATAAACACAAGGCTTTTTATGTTTCATTTTTATTCCTCCACGTCTCTCATCCCCATTTATGTAAATTACAGGGCTCCATCAGATTGAGTCTGCCTACCCTGCTCAACTGTGGCGATTCTCTTGTGTTTCAGAGGATTTCCATACGAGTCGGGTAATTACGTCTACTACTCAGCCTCCGCACAGGAACACTGCGCCATGGGTGGTAGACAGCCCGCAGTTCACTGAAAGGTCAACAAGTAAACAGGCGTGTCGTCTTTCATACAGTACTTCTGCCTGCTCTGCTCACGGGTGTGTCTGTTGCTGTACTGTGTGTTTGTGGGTGTGGCTGTGGAAATTTGAGCTTCATCTGATGATAAACTGAAGCACTTTTAAGAGGATTGATCAATTCCCAGGAGATGAGTGAAGAGTGGAAGACCTCATCATTGTTAGTGACCTTATGGTTTAATTCAATGGTTATTTCCTGCGGGAGGATCAATGCCTTAATTCAGAGGCTATCTGTCACTCAGCAAGAGGACTGCAGGAAGAAACGGGGGCTGAGACCTGGAGGTTTAGATAAGGAAGAACTGCTTGAAAATGCGGTATTCACTTATTAGCTGCCAGCAAAGAGTGTAATACACCGGTCAGTCCACTAGAAGATAATGCATCAACGTTATCTTTTGCCTCTTCTAGGCATACACGTGTATATGACTTGCTTATTTACCAATTTGTCAAAGTTGACATCAGAAAGATACATATAAGGTTTTATTTGGCTTCTTTGCTATGACAGCCCGGGTTGAAGATGTACTATAGGTCATGTGACGAGTCCAAAGAGGGATAAAGTCCTCAGAGGGGTGAGGCCAGGTTTTTTTTTGATGGAACAGACACAAGACAATCATTGACGGAGACAGGTGAGAAAGCAAAAGTCAATGTGGACTTTCTGAAGCAAAGTATGTTAGTTACTCACACTAAGTTACGCATTTAACTTAACATAACTTTAACATAACATTATTTTGCATAATACCAAGTTGCAGGTCAAATGATGTTGTGTTTGCTGACTTTTTATTTCTGCCCTTTGAGAAATATAAATATTTGTTCATTTGGATACATGTTATGCTGTTTATGCACATTTAGGCACTGAATGTTGCCGTTTAAGAGGTTTTCAAACTTTTTTAAATCCTGTTTTAATTTGTTTTCCTACATGTACTTCTGGAGGCAGGTACAGTAGGTTGTTCTTAGTATCATGGAGAACTTGCTACAGTTCTCCTGGATTTGGGCTGTTTCAGTTGCTGAGGGGCACGAGGGACTATGTTTTCATGTTGCAGAATGTGGGTTTGATCCTACGCCTCCTTGCTAGTATTGTATAATGAATAATAATCCAAATATTTAGTGCCTACATGTTTTTGCACATAACTTAGGTACACATTCACACTCTAAATCTACTGGTTCTCAGCGTTTTGGCTTGTGCCCCTTTGTAACCAAGCATTTCCCTCTCTTTGTCACAGGTTCCATGTCTTTGAGTTGTAACCATGTGGGATGTCCCTTCCCCGGATTGTTGAATCATTTTTACGGTCCTAAAATGGTAAGAGATTTTCAAATTATTAAACAGAAAATGGAAACTGTGTCCCACAATAATTTAACTTTTATTCAGCTTTATATTATGACATTTGAAAAGATTAGATTTGCATATGGTGCAGAAATGATTGAAAAGATGGTTCACTAGAATGATAAGTAGGTGTGAAGTTAAGTGGGGTTCTTCCATGTTTTGGTGGTCTTGGATTTGTCTGTCTGCAGTGGGACATAAATCCGAAATAGATGATGAGCAAAAGTGTCTATGTTTGCTTGATTGACAGGTGATTCTTCTGCAGTAAATATTACATCTAGATAGATTTCATTTTCTTTACAGACCTGCCTGTAACTTTCCCGCTGCCTTTTTTTGCATTACTGACTTGTTAACAATACAAGGCTGTGACAGTGTCCATTAAACAGCTCTCACTCAGGAATGTTCTATTTCCTGCACACTTTGAAAGATGAGCCATCAAAGCAGGATGTTGCGGATTTATCACAACAAATACTCTAAATAAAGTGTCGTATCTATTAAATCAGGCTGTATAAATTACTGGATTCATTGATTCACTTATTGATTGCTTTTACTTTGATGCATATCACCTTTGGCCCATCAAATAACCGGCTTTGCTTGACTGTTATTTATTGCTTTGTTGCCAATGGGTATTGTAATTGGCATATTTGGATACGTTTTCTTTTTTTCTTTTGGATATTTTAGGAAGGTATATGAAAGCATGGACTCACTCACTATGACCATTTTATTCCCTCTGACAGCCACAAAGTCAAAGAACAAAACCATGATGGATCGGAGGGTCAGAGAGAGGAGAAGAGCCCCGAGGAGAAAAAGGAGGTTAAGGGGAGGCGAGGAATGAGGGGAGACAGAGGAGAAGGGCAGAGGGGGACACAGAGGCTTATTATCTGACCACCATGGTTCCAGACCAGTAGCTTTCAAAGTGGAAGTCCTCAAGCAAAATGAGGAATGGTTTCAATTAATGGAGTGATTCATTTTAGGTAATGTGCTCTGAAGATAAGCTTTGTCCCTGTCTTGATACTGTTTTTGGTTTTCATCACCCTCCCTGTATTTCAGTACAAATATCAAGAGTCATTTCTGGATCTGGACATCTGTGAGTCCATGACATGAAAACATGTGACAAAAGAATGAAACTGATTTCAAAGCACAAAATGGAACTATTTGTTGTTCTTTGCCAGATTAAAAAGAAACATCCATCTATTGTACATATAAAGGTGTTGTATTCATAACAATATTCATTCATAACAAGCAGCATTTTTCAGTCTGTGAAAACAGTTGCGTTATCTGTTCTGTGGCACCAGAGGAGCTCTGCCAAGTATGAGAAAATAAATTGGGCTCGGCATTAAACCTTTTTGAGAAGAAAGCCTGTTTTGAAAATAGTGACATGGCTTTTGAAACATGTAGATCAATGTAAGGGAACGATGGTGTTGCATTGCATGGTATTTTCATTGTTGTAACAGAAGCAAAGGTGGAGAGGAGCTGTAAAGCCAACAGTATGACTAAGCAATCCAAAGTCTAGCAAGTTTGCTAATTAGCTGACATCAGCCACGATAAACCTTCGGTCATGCAAGACCAAGAAAGACAAACAGTAAGAATTGGACATTATCTTTGTCAGAGCATGAAAATATTCTGTACCATTTTCAAAACCTTGACTACATTGTCTTGATTTAACCAATGAAAGGTCTAAAAGTCAGAGTCATTGCTTTAATTGTAACTATTGTTGTAATCTGTCTGTTAAATTGCTGCAATATCCCCTTAAGGCCATAATAGAGTTCCCTCATCCATCAGATAATGCATTCAGACGCATATTCATTTTAGATGTAAATGTTTTTGTATGGTGTATTTCTGTCACACTTGTAATATTAATAGTTGGCTAGTGTTCAAAGCACAAAATTGTATTTGAGTCCAATTCTTAAAAAGCTTTATTTGTTTTTGTTTTTTTTAATTGAATGTGTAATAAAAGTAGTTTCTGTGATGTTGTACCAGAAATCATTCGAGCTGAACGACTGAGCTGGCAGAGACTCAGCGGCATAACTCACCATCAGCTATTCTAATGACGAGGTCACAGGTCATACCAATTCATCATAGCCAGGTGGAGTAAATGATGGTGCCACACACACACACACACACACACACACACACACACACACACACACACACACACACACACACACACACACACACACACACACACACACACACACACACACACACACACACACACACACACACACACACACACAAAGTAGCGGCTCTTTAATGTCAGGCTGACTCGCTCTGAAGAAACTGAATAGGAAATGTTAAGTCATTACAATGTGTGACCTATGAGTTCACTCTCAGGTAGCAGCACTTATAGAACAACTCAACCTGGTTTTAATGTTATCACAGTCACGTTATTCTTATTTGTTTGCTCATTCAAGAGAGATTTAATTCCTTCCTTCTTTACTTCCTTCCTTCCACATATTCCAAAGACCGATTTCCGCCTTATCTGGTTTACTGCTGTTAAGTGAAGGTTTGGGTGGAGAAGTATTTCGTGGTGATTTTCCTTTTACGCAACAGACGCTGAGATCGAAAGATTGAGAGAAGAGGTGGAAATGTGGAGAGGTGGAGCAGAGCAGAGGGGGAAGAGACTCAGGTGACATCACCTCCTTCCTCTTACAACTGTGTTTGTGACTGCGTGCTGCTACTGGAGGAAGTGAAGCGTGTGTGTGTGTGTGTGTGTGTGTGTGTGTGTGTGTGTGTGTGTGTGTGTGTGTGTGTGTGTGTGTGTGTGTGTGTGTGTGTGTGTGTGTGTGTGTGTGTGTGTGTGTGTGTGTGTGTGTGTGTGTGTATGCGTATCTTGCGGATGGGCTGTGGTCAGACAGGATGACATTTAACAATGTTAGTTACCACCCTGCGGATCAGTTCTCACACCTTTATGATGTCACATACTGGAAAAGACTCGGACATTAACGCAACGTCCAATAAATAGCTCTAATGAAGCCAAGTTTAGCAGGAATATATGGCTTTTATCATTTGTTCTCTTGAACACTTTACTGAAATATTAATAGAGGAACATCAGATAAAGGTCTTAATGTGTATTTTTTTTTTTTTAATAAACAAAAACGGTGTAGCACCTGTCCTTCAAATTAAAATTAATAAATAAATTAGCTTTCCTTATTTTAAAGATTTACAGGAGAAAAACATTATTCCTTCCTGTTTTGAATGTTTTGCTTTTTGTACAGATGAAACAAAACAAGACAACATTTGAATGAATTAGCTTTAGAGCTGCTGGTCCATTTTTCAAGGACCTCCTCTACCCTTGGACAGTCCCAGATGAGTGATTAAAAACACAAGCTGTATATCTGACGGTTGTTTCATCAAAGCCTCCTCTGGGCTTAGTTCTATTGTTTTTGTAAATTTCAAACACACATCAGACCAACAGCTGTGGAAAAACCCGCTGCTCTCTTACACGGTTCATTTTTCTAGCACAGCGCAGCGTCCGACCCTCTGAAACCCGCTGGAATAATTAAATAATCTGAATCAATGTGATCACTCAAGCCTGACGATTCAGTTTGTGAATAACAAACTAGAGTATCCAGACATTTATAAATGTGACATACATCATAGATCTCCAATTAATAGTGGATTAAAATGAGGCTCCAGTGAGCAAGGACGTCTGATTGTGTTTAAAGCATGTTCATCTTCAACTTGTTTCTGCATGTGTTTGTGTGTTCGCTTGTTCATTTTATTTGATCCATGTTCATGCATCTAAAGCAGGTAAGTGAAATCTGATCACAAGTGGTCACTTGAGACACGTGTGGAGATGTAAGACGATGCCGGGTGTAAACAGACAGCTGGCCACTTGTGATTGGAAAACCCAAAACCCATAATGGAAGGTCTGAACAGGGCTTATGCTAAGCTAGGCTGACCATCTCAACGAGTAGCGAGTGACCATCTTGACACGTCGCTTACACTTTGTGTGTAATGAGTGTAATGAAGAGACATCCATCAGACACAAACACATCTGTTTTAAGAGACCCCGTCGAGATAAACTGGTCCTTCATGTTTAACCCTACAGGCAGGTAGACGTAAGACAGGTACTGCTGTCATGATAGAACTACATAACTCCAACGTTAAGGATTAAATGGGAAACGAGTACTTTCTCTGTTAGTAAACTCTCTCAGAGCTTTTCGGAAAAACTCCTAAATATTTGGTGAGCGAGTTCGTCATGAGAATCTTCAGGTTTCTACCCAACAAGGCAAACATACATCCTTGTACAAAACAGAGACGCACAGGCGTGTTTATACGACTGATACAAATCTGTCAGGAGACAGAAACGTGTCTTTGAAGAGTAGATAACGAACAGCAGTCTGGTCAAATGCCATCAGTTTGGGATGTGGACATGACGTGTTCACCTGGTGCCTGCTTCTTTTAGTGTGTGTGTGTGTGTGTGTGTGTGTGTGTGTGTGTGTGTGTGTGTGTGTGTGTGTGTGTGTGTGTGTGTGTGTGTGTGTGTGTGTGTGTGTGTGTGTGTGTGTGTGTGTGTGTGTGTGTGTGTGTGTGTGACAATTGTTTAATTTGTACACCACTATGCTATGCTAACATTTTGTAGGTTTAAAAAACACAAGTCGGTGTTACATTTCTCTCTAAATGTATTTGCTCTGACAGTTTCAGAAGTCTCTGCAAACAATTTACTGAAACTTCTGCTGTTTTCGGCCTCTTTTTGTCTGTTTAATAAATATTTGATTTCCAAATGAATGTTATGAAGACGCCCTGTAGACAACAGTACCGATACTTAACAAAAGGCCATCATTAATCAGATATTTAATGTCACAGCTAATAGATCTGTCTGATGCTTCTGTGTTTCCATGTGTCTGACTTGAAATCTTTACATCGAAACGGCCCCTGTTGTCATTTTTGTTTAAGTGACTCACGCCACGGACCTTTTTTTTTTCTCTCTCTGCTAAACTGACCGTGGCCACATGAAACCTATACAGTGTACATCCCTCCTCCCACATGACCCCAGCTGTGTTTACTGTCTGCGACTGTGTTTGATTCCCAGGACCTGTAGAGGCAGGAGATCCTGGGAGAAACACACACACACACACACACACACACACACACACACACACACACACACACACACACACACACACACACACACACACACACACACACACACACACACACACACACACACACACACACACACACACACACACACACACACACACACACACACACACACTTTGGATGGATGACTGAAGGCCTGGACAGAGAAGGCCAATCGATTGGTCCTGTGTAACGATAATAAAGTCTGGACTTGAACACTAGATTGTTTTTAACATTTGGAGAACAGTTTGTTTTCTCCCCCTGGGCATCAGCATGATGGAGACAAATAAATAAAGCCGACATCCTTATCAAAAACTAATCTGAATGAGTTTTAAAATCTGTTTAAGAAAATGTTTCGGATCAAATGAAAGAAATGAAATGCGTTGAGATCTTGTGACAGATAAATGGTGTTTTTTTCTTTAACAGGACACGTATTCTGTTTCTGTATATTAACTAGATGTTTCTAAGGCTGCCTTCCCCTTCACTGGTATTGTTTTTCTCCTTTGGATTGATTTCACAAACAGCTTTAGGAAACAACAGAAATGTATTTTATACAGAACAAACATTTCAGGTTAGATTATATTCGTAGTTAATAATCCTTCTCTGGAAGTGTGACCAGTGCAGCAGGAAGGAAGATGACAGGATGTTCAGCAGGACTTATATAGAAGGAAAACATATATATTTTTTAAAACAAAAAAAGGTGGTGTCACACAAAACTAGCAAACAAGCACCTATCTGTTTCACTGGACCTTAAAAGGCCTTGAGGAATGAAGGAGAGATTTTTGTCTTTTGCTTTACTTGTGAATGATTTATTCAGCACATTAAATTTGTTATATAATCCAAATGGCTGGCCGAGGCCCTTAATAACTTTTAGTTACTAGAAATCAAAAGAAATTTTGAAAAGTAGATTATTTTACAGGTTCTGTAGGACTAACTTCCCAGTATACTGTGGAATTGCTAGTGCTAATAACTCTTGCAGCCTTTTTCTCTGCTGTTTAATCCCCAGACAGCTTGTTTTCAGCTGGGTTGGGTCACAAACGCAAATCAAGTTAAGAGTTCATTCGAAAGATGAATTTGTACCATTGACTCGTGTCTCTCTTAACCGCAAACCATTCTTCTTTTTAGACCACTTTACACTCTGATGGATTGGTTTGATAAAAATGTCTGATGCTTAATGTTCAGCACAAAACTAAGGGTTGGTGTTGGTCAACACAGCTGGGCAGTAACACATGACTTTCAGTCATTTGATGACTTTTTATATGTTACGTTTACTAATTCCACCAATACTTTATTAAAGTGACATCATGTCAGCTTGTTCATTGCCTTGACTCCGGTCCGGTACACCGTTTGATGCATATGTAGAAGTTAGCGTCTACCTTGTTCCTTTAGATAATGTTAGGTGTGAAAACACATTCATTCAGGTGTCAGCCGGTTTTACCTAAAGCTGGTGCTAGCATGGATCAGCAGGAGTGATGACCTGCCTGTGATTGGTCATTGTGTTTTGGGAGGGTTGACATTTTGGTGAGGATTAGGCTCAGGAACCAGTTATCGAACACAGAGACAACCAATCACAGCAGTGTAGAGTTTAGAGCTTGCATCCCTCTAATGATCCAATCTAGCACTAACCTTGACTCAGAAGTGAAGGTTATGTGAATCGCTCAGCTGAGGTCAGGTGTCCTGGAGAGTTGTGCTAAGTTAGCTGCTGCTGAATGATAAGACGGCAGCCTCTTAGTCTTGTTTTCTAGTTCTACATGTGTAATAAAAAAAGATCCTCGGTGTAGAAGTCTAAAGACGCCCGATGGAGTAATGTAACATATTGATTTTTCTGTTGAGTAGTTTGTAAAGTAATATATTTACTTTTTTAATGACTTATTATGTACTAAGTCTCTTTATGTAACTTTCCAAATTTGCCAGTTTTGCATGTCACAGTCTGCCAAACAACTCAACAAGAACATTTAATCCTGATTCATGTTCTCCTCTGAGTAACAAGTTCATTAACTGCAATATGTCTGCAGTGAACAGCCTTAAAGCTAATACTCCTACAACTATGTGGCATGTTGAAGAAAATGAGTAACACCGACCCGTCTGTGGGTGCAGCATGATGATGTACTTCAGAAGCTCATTTTCTTCAACATGCCAAAGTAGTAGTAGTAGTAGTAGTAGTAGTAGTAGAAGTAGTAGTAGTAGTAGTAGTAGTAGTAGTAGTAGTAGTAATAGTAGTAGGAGACCGATTATCTGCTGTGCTCTCTGAGCAGTTTGAATCTGGGAAACTATCAAAACCAGCTGACGAGAAGAACAAGGTGAGAGGTTTTAACCAACACAGAGAGGACTTTAAGGAAACAAAGCTAACGGTTAATTATTGCGACAGATGGCACAACACGGCCCACATTAACCATTAACCAATCACAGGGGTTTAACAAATGAGGTATGCGGTGAGGTCACTACCTGTAACCTTTGAATTGAATCTCTGTGGTCGAGTGATTTAGAGGTGAGGGGCTGTTCCCTGAAACCATGTGTGAGTCTCTGTTTTCGTAAGTGCCAGCAAGTGTGTGTGTGCATGCAGATGAGGTCAGCGTTGTCAGGAGGCATTACTCTAACAAGAAACCATTTATTGGAAGTATAACAATTCTTCTTTAGCTTATAACTACATTCAAGGCAAAGCTTTTAAATGCACACATATTAAGTTATATATGTTGTGACTGATGCTGTTTGGCGTAGATGTGTGTGTATCGCCAACAGCAGAACAGGGAAACCCGACCGCTGCCGAGGGTGCATTATAAACCATGTCTGCACATTGAGACCGAGTGTCACCTTGGACCAATTAAGAGGTATGTTTCCTTACTCAGCCATATGTGAGCGCGCACACACACACACACACACACACTCACACACACGTAAACACAATAGGACACAGGAGACGCCACCGGTGCATTAGTTTGTCTGCGACCAACACGGTCATTATTAGAATAGTTGCTGTGGACACAGACCTTCATTTCAACTGAGCTAATGGCTCACTGTCGCCTGCACACACACACACACACACACACACACACACACACACACACACACACACACACACACACACACACACACACACACACACACACACACACACACACACACACACACACTGATAATTATACATTCCAGGGACACGTTGTCTCCATTTAACAGGTCTCCGTGCTCGTCTGTCTCCATGTGTCCACCTCACTACATCTCCTGTTAAGTTTTCATCATTCAGGCTTGACGTCCTCTGGTGGGTGCTGGTGATCTCAGACACGCTATAACAACATACTGTACTTTCAAATGAGAGGCTCTGTTTAAACTCCACACTTACATCGACCTTTATGTGACCTACACGATAAAACATGTTTTAGGAAGATTACTTTACTGATATTGGTGATGAATCTAAAACAAACTTGGGCTGTGTCTGAAATGTTTCACTCCTAAGTATGTGGTCAACTATATTTGTCATATCTTACTGAACTTAGAGAACTCAAATAATCAAACGCATCAGTCACAAACTGAGCGCTAACGCCATGATGTGCAAACAGGGAGACACAAATGACAAGTGCCTGAAACTATTCACTCATTTTGCCGTCTGACAGTTCTCAGTAACGGTCCTCTGAATGTCATATTTCAGGAGAAAAGGGAGCAGTCGCGTTGTTGGGTCAGTTGGCCGACACAGGACCGTTGAAAACGTTTCAATGTGTCAAGGGTATCAGGTTGTATTGCATATGGTTCAGGTATGACCTGGAGATACAGCAAACAATGTTAGTATACTTTAATCCACACTATCCTCAAACTCTGTTACAGTTCTGCTGAATCCATACTTGTTTCAGATGAAGAGCTGGGTGCAGTGAACTTCCCTGATTCTTGTTGTCACCTTGAGGTTTCTAGGCTATCAGCAGATCTTTCACAGAGGGATGAACTGTCATTTATGAATACATATTTACAGCAACTCCCTCTAAAACTACAATTTCTGCTCGTGTATATACTGAACGAAATTGCTGTGATTTTGTAATCTCTGTTCCCCCTGCTTCCAGTCTTCATGCTAAGCTAGGCGAACCATGTCATGACTGTAGCTTAATCATTACTGAACAGATATGACAGTGGTATAAACTTATGTGTATATTTCTGAATATGCCAAATTGTCCATTTTCCACTTACATGAAACATATTTATCCACATGTTTTACTGACATTTGCTTTCCAGGATGACACACTGGTTGTCTCTAATGCTGCGTTTCATCATCAGGCAGCGTTCAAGGCTGCCATGTCTGTCACAGAGATGTTAATGGACCATTTCCATTTTAAACATCCCTGACAACCGAACAATTAAAATCATCACGCACTTCAATCCATATGTAACAAAAAGGGTGCGCACGCGCACGCACACACACACACACACACACACACACACACACACACACACACACACACACACACACACACACACACACACACACACACACACACACACACACACACACACACACACGTCATTCCATGGTCATACATACTACAGACACACAGCATTTGCCTGCCCTGCTTCTCTCTATTTACGAGGGCTTGTCCTTTTTCATGTCCGCTTCCAGATCATAACTCCACCTTCCCCTCCCACCCACCACACACACACACACACACACACACACACACACACACACACACACACACACACACACACACACACACACACACACACACACACACACACACACACTCCTCCCTGCCTGCAGAGCCACAAATGAGATAAGAGCACTAATGTGATTGGGAGAAAGAGAGAGGAAGAGAAAGAGAGATAGAGATATAGAGAGAGAGAGTTTCTAATTTAATAGAAACTCCATCAGGCTAATGGAACTGTGGATTGACCGCCCAGCCTCCTACACACACACACACACACACACACACACACACACACACACACACACACACACACACACACACACACACACACACACACACACACACACACACACACACACACACACACACACACACACGTACATGCATACAGTCATTTACTCTTCACTGTATTGTACCTTGCGAGCGTGGGAACCTATTAGCATTCACCACAATACGCCGGGCCGCAGAGTTAAATGAATACGTAGACAGAGGGGACGTGGAGGTTGAGATTGGAGGCTGAAGCAGTGAGTGTGATGGATGAAGAAAAATGAAATGATACTTTTAGGGGGATGCTCAAAGAAAAAAAAAAAAAAAAAGGTCCCCAAATTAGAAGGAAGAAAGCACAAAGCGAGGCGGACAGACGACTGATGTGATTGTCACCCAGTGCAGGCAGTTCACCAATTATGGCCGTGCAGGTTCTCTGGTACTCGTTGAGGATGGGACAATGTGAATGGAGACCGAGGGGGTGCAGTCATAACGGGGGGGCGGGGGGCATGGCAGAGATGACGGATGGCTCTTCACTCACAATCTGTCTGGCCCAACAGTAATAAATGGGTGTGTACTCCTTTTCTAGCTATCTCACACACACAAACACAACGGATTCTCATTCACATTCAGGCTTGTCGGCTGATTTATTTCCACTTACGCTCTCAAGTGCGGAAATTTGGACGAGTGACAAAAAGTACAAATAGAACGTGTCCTTGAGTTCTTGCTCTTCTCTTTTTCCCTTCTTCTCTCTTTTCTTCTTTTACTTCCTTTCTTTGTCACCACCAGTCCTCTCGTCTCACTTGCTCATTTCCGAAAAATACAGCCGCTTTTTCTTCAGAAAGTACTTTCCTGTCACTGTTGAATGATACAGCATGTCATCATATTTCCTCTAGTTTTTGATGCAGATGAGTTGGGTTCCAATAACCTTCTATGTTTATCTAAAAAAAAAAAAAAAGAAAAGAAAGAAAAAAGGAGCAGCAAATAACAGAAACAAAATACAGCCAGGTTTTCAGCTTTGTTTTTGCTACCTCCAATATATCACCCCGCAATCCTGATGATTAGATTAGAAAATTGGTGCACAAAGGTCTTGAAAATTGTCTGAAAGGTTGTAGCCTATGCAGTTATAACAGTAATTTTAGGGAACATTTTGAGTCAGGTATAGCGAATGTTAACAAGTTGGTGTTTGCATATAATCTGGTGCAAAGCAGACCCAATTTGATTGGATGTGTCTGCTTCTGGCCGGCTGCGTAGGGAATCATTTGCAGTTGTTCCACCCTATTGGGTATAGACCTCGGGTTAGTTGTAACCAAACAGCATGTGATTTCGCCCTCCTCCACGCAGATATTACTTCAAAAATAGTGTGGCTTGTAACAGCCTGTAATCTAACTAAACTAGGACTAAACATAAATATGTGCGTAAGCAGTACTAGTACAAGTTATTAGAGGGGAATGAGTCGTACAGAAATATTAGTACAAGTAGGTACAGGGTCATCATTTGGGTAGAAAACATGGACTCAGACATCATCAATCCTAGTGATACAATTAGAGTGAAGTAAGCCAGCAGAGAAGGATGGTCTCTGTCTGCAGTTGGTGTGTTATCTCTCAGTCACTATTGTTGCTGGATGGCAACAGCACCTCAGAGAGAGGATGAGCAAGTTGTTGCCATCATAGGAAGCAGAGACAGAGCTTTGATTACCAGACTGATTACTGTTAACATTGTAATGAGATTGCTGTATATTAGATCATAAAGCATCCTGAATAGATTTTTCCGTGTGTGTATGTTTCCTTTTTTTTTTTTGTTGCTAGCAACAACATCCATAACTGTCACGACGTATTATACATTCTAGCTCCACTTTACAGCCAAGATTTATAAAAGGATTCACCCACCCACTTGAAAACAGATACCGGCACACACGCAACAGCTCCCACTGCCAACCACTGCTAGTAACACTAATATGTCACCGTGACTCTGGGATCGGATTTTATTGCTCTCTAATCTAGACAGATGTCTTTCCTCTACTTTAGAGCATTTTACAAGATTTCAGATTCGTACACCTGACATGAAAAATAACATGCGGCATTCAAGATTCTACTGTCAAGAAAACACCAGGGGATTATTGATGCAAGGTAGAAGGGAAATATTATACATTTTATAATTATTATTACATTACACATACTGTTCATTTCATAAAGAAAACATTTCATGCTTTTAGAGATGCTGAGTCTGTTTCTCATGTGTGATCTCTTACTTTGTTTTTCACCTTTTCCTTAGTTAGCTGGTTTCTTTTACCAGTTTCTCCATTAATTTGAATAAAGTTTTTTCTTAATATAAATTGTTGGCATTTTTCAAGCAATAGCCATTCCTTGTATACAGTGTGTGTAATTACTTCTCTACTTAACAGTTTTCATTGACAGTGACTTTAATTCCCAAGCTGGACTCTGTCGCTCTCCTTTTCAAATGAAAACTACTCATTCACATAAGTGTTCAACAGTAAAACATGGAGTGATTATAATTGAGAAAGCCTCACATGAAAGGCTGCGTATTTGTCACTGTGTTACTGTTACCGCTGACAGCCAAGTCAATTGCAAATATTCACCATCCTGTTGGAGTGTACCGACAAATGCCAAATGTGTTTTAGTCCATTGCTGAAAATAGTCCTACATTTTGTGTTTACTTCTTGTTGAATAGTGTTGGCTAAAAGCTACAGTGCACAGCTGTTTTGGGAGAATAGCAACATATTTGTTAAGATGTTTTGTAATTTTTATGTTGACAATATGAACCGATGTACTTTGTGTTGAGGGCCTTAAACAGGGCAGTGAAGATACCTGATCACATTGTACTACACATGGCACTATTTGTAACCTAAGATGTATATTTTTAAATCTGCACTAATAAACATGAGTAAGTTTCTTAGCTAATACAAACTGAATTATTAACATAAATATTCAATGACAGTTTTTTTTGACTATGTCTTGTCTTCATGCATACATTTTTCTTTCAAACACACACTCACCACTACACATAAGCTCCACTCTTAGTTCACTTCCAGTAATGTCAGGTTCAGCTAACTGACAAACCCATTATTGTGTGTATGTGTGTGTGACGCATACTACGACAGTGTGAATGGGGAGGTGTATCCATGGAGTAGAGTGGGTGAATGGGTATTGAAATGTGACTGTGTGTGCCAAAGGACTCGTCCTCCACAGGAAGATGCTCACACACACACACACACACACACACACACACACACACACACACACACACACACACACACACACACACACACACACACACACACACACACACACACACACACACACACACATGGGAGAGCCTATAGACGAGCTGGAAACATAATGGGCAGACAAGCCTCAGAATGGACTGAGTTGGGCGCTGTGCCAGCTGGCTGGCTGAGAAAACTGGTGTATGTTTGTGTGTGTACATTTAAGTGTGTACGTGTTTGAGTAGCAGATAAAGACTGAGCCGTTTAAGAGTGCCAAGACAATCACCATGCCCTGTCTATATTAAAATATGTGTTGACTTTCTATTGTCTAACCTTCACCTGCAACATTTCCTGAATGACACTGATCTGGATGTGGATATTAAGTACAAGGCCTCATTCAGCTATTCATGGCAGCAGCTGTTTTGGCATTAGCCACATAAATCCAGTGACATTCCCTCCTTCTAAAAACAGCTCACACACAAAGCCCAGCCAATAGATCACTGCACCAGCTACTGATTGGAATTAGCAGTGAGACCCATTCAGACAGAAGTGTCGCTCTCCATGCTTATACAAGTATACGTGCAAGTAGTATTCCCACCTCTGAGTTGTCTATTATTTTTTTACATTGTTGAAATAGATCGGTTGTGACTTCTTTGACACTGCTGAGCAGAAAAGAAGGAATGTTGAATTAAAACAGATCTCTACAAATTAATGTGAAATAATTACAAATATAAAACACAAAGTTGTTTTCAGTGTGTGTGTGTGTGTGTGTGTGTGTGTGTGTGTGTGTGTGTGTGTGTGTGTGTGTGTGTGTGTGTGTGTGTGTGTGTGTGTGTGTGTGTGTGTGTGTAAGGGGTTGGTATCAGTTGGAAAACACCTTTGTCTGGAAGATCCAGCTTCTGCTGTCAATGTGTTGGGTGCAAAACCAACATGAAGACAAACTCCGCTAATATTCAGGGGATACATACAAGAACATTTCCAAGTCACTGACAATCCCTCAGTACTTTAGTAAAGTTAAATTAATTATTAAAAAATGGACAGAGGCTTAAACAGCTAAAAAAAAAAATTCTAGAGCTGCCTCAAAATCAGATTAAGCAAGGAGGGAGGAGACTATAGATCAAAGAGACGTGTGCTAACTCTAAAAGAAAATAATGGAAAGATTGTGAATATGACAACAGTAGCTTGGATGCTTGACCCATGCAGCCATAGTTTGTCAGAAGTCAACTGGATGAGTAGGACAAGGAGGCAATGCAAGAAGTCAAGCTACGGAGGCATGACTTTACAAACAACATTTTAATGTCCCAACGTGCCGTGCAGATCATGTAAATGTACACAGGAATACACAAATACAGCTGTAAACATATAACAGTTTTCAAACCACTAGAGGAGTAAAGAGGGACTGGAATCAGTGGGGGTTTTCCTGGAGATGAGAACTAAATAATCACAAACTCAGACACACACATCTGACAAAGGGATACTTTGCTTATATGCAAAATATGTGGATGTGACTGGGTTGCCTGAAGAGTATTTTCTGTTCCAATGTTGAAGAAGGTCGATGCCTTAGCTCTAGTAGCACTTTGAAAAGACACCTCTGAGTTGGTGCAAAGGACTTTTTGTACCACATTTTTCAAACAGCAAAGCCATTTTACAGACTTGTGGGCTCGTCCATGATTTCAACCCGGGACCTCTCGCACCCGAAGCGAGAATCACACCCCTAGACCAACGAGCCACGAAAAAGCAAGTCTTTACCAGTGTTTTTGAAAGCAAAGGCAGTTCCGCTTGTGATTGAACAGAAAGTTCAACATTTTAAATATCACTAATGGCTGCCTATAGATAAAAGTGCCATTTTGCCTGCCACTATTGTTGCAGTCATCTATCCATTCATTTTCCTCCTCTCTGAAGGAGGCGGCGGGCTCAGCTGTCAGCTTCACCGGAAATGTTGACGTTCCATCAAGACTTGAGCTTGGATCACAGGATTCAGAGCCCAGACTGATAACGTTACACCATGAAACCCAAATTTGGCATGTTTGTTGTTCACGTCTTGAGAAAGCCATGCACGTCACCCGTACTGGAATCAATGAAATATTATTTGTTCATCCGGGTGAAGTTGATTTATTTGTGGACTTCAGATTTAGGACTGGGTGTTATTCCAAAAAAGGACTGAATTCAGCACGATAATGATTGACCGGTGTGGCTACTTCCTTCTCTTCTTTCGACCCACATTCCTTTCTGTCCTCCAGCAGGAGCTTGGTGAAGGTGTTTACACAAAATTTGCCTTATTCATGACCTCCTAATCCACCGAGCTGGAGGTGTGGCCCAGGGTTCACCCTCGGACGATGAACATTTTGTGATTAATTCAAATTTGCTCCCGTTACATCTTTACCACAAGTAATGAGTGCCGCTGTATGCATCGGCAATACATGAGGCTCAATGAAGTAGAGTCTCATCCTGAATGGAAACGGAAATAACCGGGATTGGCACAGTTGAGATGTACTATTCTGTTGCACAATACGAGCACTTTAAAATGGAAACAGGGAAGTACATGTGAAGTTTTCAAGAGCATTGTGTTTCAACTACACTTTTTTTTTAAATGCAGAATTTTCAGTTCAGAGACATGCACATGTCATAAGGGCTCGTCCAGGATTTGACTGGGACTTCTCACACCCTAAGTGAGAATCACACCCCGACACCAACGACCCATGAAAAAGTCATCTTTAGCAGCATTTTTGAAAGCAAAGGCAGTTCCGCTTGTGATTGAGTAGAAACTTCAACAGTTTAAATATCACTAATTCGAGAATCATACCTCTAGACTAGAAAGGTGCAAAGCCTCATTTAAAGACTTGTGGGCTCTATAATTAAACCACCAATCTGCACACAGCTTGCTCATGTTCATCAGCACCGCTACTCGAAAAAAAAACTCCAAAAGGAATAGATTAGTTTTGCAACAGTCCACGTTTGACTTGAAAGCATGCTGCTCCCCAGTTCGGGAGGCAGTTTAGACTTTATGCTGGTAGTAATTTACTCATTATTGCGTAGTCTTGCTTTGCTTCTTTGAATATTCACTGTGTCAAAAAACTGTTTTTTTTTTTTTTTATGCTGAGAGCATCCTTAATATCTCAATAAATTATATGTAGAGTCATTTATTGTTGGTTTCAGAATGTCCAGATGAGCTCTGTGTCTGTGTCGAGCAATACAGGAACTGGGAAATCCTTTGACACTCACAACCACTGGTGACCAATTACTCACAAGCTGCTGAGAAGGCAAAAATTAACTTAACAGATGAACAGGACACCACTCCTTTTAACTATGATTTCTCAATGATGAAAGGGAGAAAAGGTGACCTGATGGTGAATGTGTGCCAGAACGGGTTGGCCGACAATCGGAATCATGACAACACAGCAGAAATCACAGATCATGAGACATCGTACAGTAGTCAGAGGACCCAGTGTGGAGATGGTAGGGTGTGGAAGGTCAAAGTAAGGGAGGGGATGAGAATATTTGTTTCGTATTTCCCCATTGGAGGAAGGTGAGGAAGTGAATGGGAATAAGTGAGCATTACTTTTACTGCAATAATACTGTACAATAACTCACCTCTGGCAAAATCCATCACTCAACAATAACACTGTTGTCTGTTGTCTGTTTTTCTTGGTTGTTTAAATATACATATAAAAAAACAACAACTTTGCACTATTGTTTAGTTAGTTTTAATTTAACCCTCATGTTGTCCTTGGGTCAAAATGACCCGCGGCTGTGTTCAACCAAGTTCTATTTTATTTCTATATTTTTATATTTTTTGGGATCATTGGTCATCATTCTTTAAAGAAACCCTCACAGCCTCCTTGTCACCAATGATCCCAAAAAATATGAAAATAAAATAGAACTTGGTTGAACACAGCTGTGGGTCATTTTGACCCAAGGACAACACGAGGGTTAATTATTCTATTCTATTTTATTTTATTCTATTTTATTGTATATACTGTGCATTTTTATATTTAATATTTTTTACTGTTATTTTATTTCTTTCCTGTATCTATAAATGCTGCTGTAGCAAAAAAAAAAAAATAATAATAATAATAATCCCCCTTGGGGATTAATAAAGTAACTATCTATCTATCTATTAAGGGGATGGGGTGACACACACACAAATACATAGACAGTTCAAGCCAAGACAGAGCTGCAGGGTGTGGATGGGAATCGACTCTGTGTGTGTTGAGAGCCGAGCATGGTTTTACAGTCCCTACAGACCTATTCATGACTGTATAAGTATGATCCGAAGCTGGACTGTTCATAAAATGCAACATGTGTTAGCCCTTTATTTCTGGCAGAGTTTCTCTGGCTCGGTATCAACGCTGGAATCGACACGCAAAGGTCAAAGCTAATAATGTGGTGAGGAAGAGCTGGGCTCAGCATTAGGATGGCTAGTAGAATAGATTGAATATGGGGAGCAGTGTGGTTAAAGTGTGAAACAAAGCTAAAAGGCATTGCTTGACTGCCAACAAAAGGCAAGACTGAACAGTTATGATGTGCATGTGTGACTAAAACTGCTGACTTCATCCAAACTCTGGTTCTACTTCAGGCTGCTGAAAAGACAACGGATTGGATTCCTGTCATGTATAATCTATACAGTGCAGCATTTTAATGGTGTGTGATTGTGGCAAGTGTGATTGAAGGTAATGGAAGAGTGATTGCCCTTGTGATTTATTCAAGAGAAAGCTATTAGGGGCTGTGAGACGTGCTGCTGCAGCGTCAATTATCATTAGATCCAGTTCAAACCAGTCACCTAATTGGTAAAAGAAAATTGCGAGGTTCACTCAGCTTCTCTTTGAGGATTCACATACAGTAATTGTGGCTCTATTGTGGAATTTGGGAACTATAAGGATTAGCACAGCATTTATATGTTTACTCTTCATATTCATCCGCAACGTATCACTGTTAATGTCAAGGTCAGTTGCAGAGCAGCAGTGCCGGATTTATTAAGTATTTTCTACCCCTTACTCCCAATTGATAGAGGGTGTAGTATTTTAATATAATAAAAGCATTTTTTTTTTTTTTTTGCCTGGGACATGGTACATGTAGCTATCAATTATACATTAAATAAAGTTTGTTTGTTGTTGTTTTGTTGTTGTTGTTTTACAGAATAGCTGTTTTAAAAGTTTTCAACAAGTTTATGCTATTTTAAGAGGACAGTTAGCAATAGCTGATGAAATCTGATAGTGACAGTTGTCACTGTAGCATCTGTGGTGTCCAACCACAAATGAGAAGCTGCTCCAGTCTACATTGCAGAAATTAAGGGTCTATTGTTTAAAAAAACTGCAACAATTAAGCAGCTGAAAAATGACAGTTTCTAAATCAGTTTAAAACTGTAAGAAGACCTGACAATCTTGAATGATTAGGACCGGCATCACAGTGTGACTCTGAAATGACTGTCAGTGAGTCTTTGTCACCAGATGCCATGCCAGCTAATATTCAAAATTCTGGAGTTGGGCGAGGCCTGGTGAGCCACGGAAAATCTGGTCAGAGGGCGTCCTTGGTGTTGAGGTTCTGCTCAGTTTGGCAGTGTCAACCCTGGACACTAGTGCCAGCTAATATCCCTTACCCTACTCCCTACCCTCCAGACAACTGGCTGTCATTTGGGCAGTTCTGCCACATACACACACCCTTACACCCATACATGCATGTCTGCCCGTCTCCAAAGCAACCAAACATGTTCAAGAAATCCCCTCCTTATGGAAACTACCCACCTGTTTGTTTGTGTATGTGTTACAATGCTGGGGAACATGTTCATGAGCGTCACACTTGTGTTTGTACAGTTTGTGTTGTGTCTATCTGTGAGTTCAGTGGAAAATAAATGTATTATTCGGTTCTTTGGTTGTTATTTTTTAGGAGTCAACAAAAATGTTGCTGATATCAGAACATCCTTTATAATCCGGTAAACAGTGTAAATGTAACTCCAGACACAGCAGCTCCCCTGCAGCTTTGTCAAGCTCAATTTGGCTCATTGTAAGCGGTGCAGAATTGAAGCCGCTTTAAATTGGAGTCTGACTATCAACACAGGGAAATCAGAGGGAAGTTGGGCCCTTGACTCTCACACTCCAGACATGTAAAATATGGGCAATTTGTTGCCTGGGCTCCTGCTGGTGTCACCACTGATGTGTGAAGAGCATGAGTCCATGCCTCACCAGCCTTGTTAATATGAGATGCAGCATCTACAGCCAATCATTTTTCACCACATCAGTGGTGGATTTTGTGGTGCGGCCTGAGAATCCTTTTAAATCCCTCTAATACTTTACTCCTAATCCTTTTTTAATTCAACTCTGAAGTGATTTACAAGGAGTCAAGTCGAACATGTAGGCATAGGATTCTGTCTGCTTACTTTGGCCAACTCTTTTTCTCAATTCGAGACCTGCTTCAATATGTCTGGAGGGGTACAACAGAGAAAGACTAGAGTTAAGGTGGGACGTACGTGTTGTCTGGCTTTAGGCTGAAGTGGATTTGGTCTGGACCAATGAAGTTGAAGTTGCTGCTAAACTGAAAAGGAACAAATATCTGACCAGAGCTCTGATTTCCAAATAATTTTCAGTAGTCACACTATCTTTGGGGTATTTTTGCCCTATTAAACCCTATGAGTGTTGACCATATGCCCTGACCTTTAGCATCAACCAGTGGAGAGCTTTTTGTTTAGGCTGATGGGCAGTCTGGCTGTCTCATCAGTTATCATTAGCTAAAACAGACCGGGCTTAAGGTCAGCGGTCAGGAAAAAAGAAAGAAGAAGGAAGGAATATTAGTGGAAGAAAAAAAAAAAAATAAAATGAAGACTTGGGTCACTCCAACTGTCAGACAGATGTAGGAAAAAGCGGTGTTAGGTTGTGAGGTGAAATGTTTGCCATGTCAATCATCTTAATTGTGCATGTTTGCGTGCTAATAATGTCTATGCTGGATGGGTCTCATTAGTTGTGCCCGTATTTAATCAAAAACAAAAGTCGTGGAGAAATTGAATATTTCAACCAGCTTAATGATGGTGATTTTTTTTTTTTTTTAAACTTCCAGCCACGTTCTGAAGGTTTCTGAGTGTAAATTTCATGGCAGTCCGTCCAATACATGTGGAAACATCTCATTCAAAAACAAAAAATGTCAACCCAAAGATGGTGTTTGGGGAAGGTCAGGGGATCACTAAAGTCAACAGGATATTTTCTACAACCATTAACGGCTGTACAGAACATTATGGCGATTCAGTAAATAGTTCTGTCCAAAGACTGACACACAAACAGCCGCCACTAGTGACGTTAAAATCAAAAAAGAGGACTCGAGTGATTTATTGTGTTGCTAGGCTGTTTAAGAAGAAATAAAAGAAGACACTTGCAATAAATGCAACCATCAAACCCAAAGTACGAGAAAGCAACATGATGACGGCTAGAATTGCTCCTCTGCCATCAACCACGAGCAGCCAGTCGATGTAACCTCGTCCACCGCAATGTGATTATTAAGCCTACCGAGGCTTGGAATGCTCTTTAGTGTTCTGCTGTACTTTATGGTACATGTGAATTAGCAGTTAGCCCATAGTTTGCTGACAAATCATGTACTTCCCTCCCTCTGCGGTGCCCCTTTCCTCCTGGCTTACGACTCTCACGCAAGTCTCTTACCCCCAAACTCCCAATAAAAACTAATTTGGCCTCTCGGAAAATCAAGCCGACTTTAGCAGAGGAGTGGCACCAGCTCCATGCATCCCATTGTGCTTTCTGTATATGTCATTATACTGCTCCCTGTCTGTCTTTGCCTCTCGTTGTCTTTGCCACTCACTCCAACTGCCCACTTTGCTGACGTTTTTTTCTTTTTCCATGACCCCCACCTGCCCTTACAACAGATGAATGTGCAGCTGCAAAAAGTAGGCTTCAACAATATGGTTACTGTGTACTCTGGACATTTATATGGATGGGTGCATGATCCCCACTGGCAAATTCAATAGTCTAGCTTTTAGTGTCATCACAAAAAGATCACCCCTTTCTTTAGAGTTCCGTCTCTTTCACAGAGAGCTATTTGTCAATTTGGTTATGAGTGAACTCAGCCATCGCACACTGAAGCCCCTTCAATCTTATGCAACACTTCCTTGCCTTCGGGGGTAATTTGAGAATCAGTTAACCTTAAAAAAAGAATCAAAGGTAATTTGGTTCCATGTAATGTGATGTAATGAATCGGGCACATATTGCATTAGCCGTGAACAAAGGCAAGAGGAATCAATGCCATTATCATAACTGATGTACATCCATAACGTGAACCATTACACTGAGGACACCCACTGATGGTGAGGTCCAGGGAGCAGGCTTATTGTGCTTACGTGACTCAACAGGCCACCGGATCTGATGGATTACCAAACACTTCAGAACAAGCTGCCAAATCATAAATGGGATGTCTTCACACGTTATGATCCATCTTAAAACTGCATCTACGATGTTGGATTTAAGGTAGCTTCTACAGTTTATAACTGAACACCTGCGTCAAAAGAGAAAGCACCTTTGAATACCCTGCCAGTGATGTTGAGAAAACCATCAGTACCAGATGTCCTACCAGATGTCATAAAAAGTGAGATGTTCCACATCCCAGATGTTTTTTTTTTTTTCCTGTTTACTTAAAGGATTCACTATCAGCTTTGCCTTGGAAACAGTGGCTGAGAGGACAATCGGATCAGAGTCCATTCAGTAGCTGTCCTGGAGGTTTTCATCCAGACCAGCAAATTAAAAGTTAATTTCATTCCCTTTTTGATTCATCAATGTCTTGCTTTTTGTTTTCAGAATAACTTTGCAAATTGAATAAATAGAGTTCGTTCTATTGGTCTTTTTTATCCAGAACCGTTGCACTGTTGATTTGTTGATGTGCGCATGACTGCACCAACTTCATGATGGTGATAACACAATGAGTGTTTCTCAAGAGTCACAACAAACCCTGAGCAACCAGGAGAGCTGGACAACCTGTTACAGCCCGCCTACATCTCTCTTAAACTGACTTGACTTCGTGGATTAACTGTCACCTGCTGCCCTCTAGTGGTAGTCATCACAAATTAAATGAGGTAGGATAGACATCTCTATTGATACTCTTTAATTCGATTCTTTGGCCCTAACATTAACACATATATCCAGTATTTACAAAAATATTATAGGTATAATTAAATTTGTTCACCGATACAACAAGTTCTTAAAATGTATCCTTCTGACCTCTAAAATAATCAAACAAATAGAGGAAATATCACAAGAACAATACAAAAATAAAAAAGGCATAAATAATGAAATTGTTCAAAAGTACAGAGGCATATGGGGTCTGTAGAAGTTTATTTTCTTATTTTATTTGTACCATAAAGGCAGTGTTGGTATGAGGACAAACAACAAAAACAAAACAAACGTGATGGTTTGACAGCAAAAACATATCTAACAGCATTGACTGGGATCTCAACATGTTTCTTTAACACAAAACAAACATCATACAAAACAAAAGTGCTGTAAACGATTTAATTCCTGTGGTCCTTTAAACCTGTCTAAGATGATTTATGTGAACAACCTGCTCCCGACCACATTGAGGGAAATTCGCAGCAACACCACGAGCTATTACCCAACCTGAGAATGAAACTGAATGAAGCTCAGCCTTCAGGCAACCTTTCTACAAAGGCGACATAATTGTCTTCAATCTTCTTACTTTTTAGAAACGGATATTAATATAAAACTTAACAATTCTCATACGTGAGAAACTTCAACCTGCTGGTTTTTGTTTTTCTTCCATCTAACTGGGAAATGTTTTTTTTTATTTGTATTTTATTTCACTACAATTTCATTAATCCAGTGATTCTCACTGCCGCCTCACAGCGAGAGGGTTCTGGTTTCCAGGGGCCTTTCTGTGTGGAGTTTGCATGGGTGGGAGGCACCGTCCAAAGACATGTTAACCTGCATGTAATGTGTATTAATTGGTGATTCTATCAAAATAAATGTCCCTTCTTTGTTTCGGTCTGTCTCTATGTGTTGTCCCTGTGATAGGGTGTACCCTGCCTTCACCCAAAGTGAGCTGGGATAGACTCTAGCCCCCCCGCCCGCCCCGTGACCCTGTTCAGGATACAGTGGGTATAGATAAAGGATGAATGGGAAGTTAAGAGTATAACCCATACAAATTATAGAGATATCACAGTGTTGTGCAGAACTGTTTCTGTCCCTGATTTTTGCTTGAGCTGGTTTAAGTTTGGTTTTATTATGAATAATCCCATAATAAATACCTTCATGAAATACCTTCATACGCATAAGAAATCATAAAATAAACACAGAATGTTTGAAATACGATGTAGAATGCTCAGTGTGGTATATTCACAATATCATAAAAACGAATATTTATCTTCCTAAAGTCATACAACTTCCTCATTTCTGTATCTGTTTTTAATCTTCGT
Organism: Brachyistius frenatus; assembly: GCF_029030835.1. NCBI lineage: Eukaryota > Metazoa > Chordata > Actinopteri > Embiotocidae > Brachyistius > Brachyistius frenatus. The sequence continues at coordinate 138,332 of NW_027210685.1, forward strand.
CTTCACCCCTCCTTGTCCCGACTTTTCCCTCCTTAAAACACGGCAGGAATCAGCCGGTAAGGCACAGCGTCGGTGTAGCGTTTCCAGTCTTTGCCGTACTTACTGCTGCAGCGGTGCTCGTCGCGCACGCAGCGGTGGACCAGCAGGATGGTCATGTAAACGATGTAGAAGTAGGGAAGTATATGGCCGAAGCCGCAGGCGGCGCAGTAGGCCAGAGAGCCCATGAGGTCGCCGGTGTAGTTGAGATGCCGGGCCACGCCCCAGAAGCCCGAGGTCAGCAGCTTGCTGCGGTGGACGCCGCCGTCGGCGGAGCGGTACGAGCACTCGATGGACGTCGGCTTGCGGCCCCAGACGGAGCAGGAGCCCTCCGTGCGGCGGAACAGATCCTTCTGGTGGTTGGTGGAGCGGAAGACGTAATAGCCGACGAGGCCGAGCAACAGGACGGCGGAGGCGTGGGCGTCGGAGAGCTGGACCGGATGGTGCACCAGGTACAGGCCCTGCAGAGACACGCACACATTTATTGCTGCTGAAAAGCTTTCGTTTATTGATTTTCTGAGTTGTCACTGTTGGAGTATTAGAGAGGTATTTACAACTGATGCAGATAAAAATGCAAAAACAAAGCTGGCATTTCATAATTGACTTGTTTGTTGGTGTGTTGGTATGTACACGTTTGTTACCTGCAGTGTGTAGAGGTACGGCAGCCAGACGCAGTCTCCCCAGCCCAGATACCATCCGAAGTGGTCGTGGCAGATATCGATGGTCTTCAGGTACCATGCCTCATTCCAGAAGAAGTCCAAGACATAAATAGCCTACAAGAAAATGCAAACAACCAATTTAGTGCATACTATCATGTTATTATGACTCACTAAGCTGTTGTTTAAACTCTGGATGAGATGATGTGACTTTTTACTCAAACTACAGCTTCAGAGTCAAGAACTCTAAACTTAAGAAAACAAACTCAAACACTTATCTTCAACGGTTTACATTTAGCACGAAATGAAATATGTCGGGAGGAATTATTGAACATCTCAACACAGCCCCAACGTTTACGTGACAGATGGAAAGCTCAGGAGTTTCTAAAGTGATCGAGATGCAGTCGGGTCCAAAAGTCTCAGACACCATTGATATTCTATTTATATTATGATGGCGTGTTATAAATACGAGTTTCCATCAAAACATTGCTTACAAAGTAGCACTGAGATAGTGGATCGATTACATCTGAAGCGTGATCAGGCAGACGGAATAGGAGCACACCATTAGAGGATCGATACGTCAAGCTTCGTTCACCGAGACACTGAAAAGCAGCTTTATCACAGACACAGAATTTGAGAAATACAGACAGCAAAAGTGGCGTCAGAAGGAGGCGGCCTGGTCGTGCTCTCACAGAATAAGTAGCATCTTTAAATACTTCTATGGTGAGACACACCACTACTCACTGTGGATGATGCAGAAATTAAAATCCTATTTACCGATATATCCACGTCTGAGGTTTGTGGCAGTGACAGAGGGGTGAATGTAAGGAGACGAACAAAAGAGATATTATACCAGATAATAAATCAAAACACTCCTAAAAGCTTTGAAAAACAACTTGAGGACCAAAGCGGACCGAGGAGCGATGACTGTCCTGGACTTCCCTCCTCACCGAGCTGACTTCAACCCAACTGAACCTTTATCTTGAAGACTGAGAAAGCCAAACATTCCTGGAAACGGGTCCTTGTCATGCTTGGATAACACGAGTCATCAGGATTAAAACAAACTTGTGAAGTCCATACAGCTTGAGTGCAGCTGCCAGTAAAAATAGAGGCAAGTCAAATACTAAGATGTTCTGAAATCCATGCAGTTTTCAGAGATTCCATTCTTCACTTGAGCTGTGAAGCCTTTATGATGTGTAATGATTCCCTTTGTTTAAAGTTTGAACTGAACATGAAATAGTAGTAGAGGTAGACTGGTGGCCTCAAACCTTTTGGACACCACTGTGTGCGAGACAAGCATGACGTCACAGATTTATAAGATCGGACGTGATTAAAGTAAGAAAGGCGAGAAACATTGAAACTGGAAGTTAAATCAGAACCGATTTAACTTCCAGTTTCTATGTTTCCACTGTAATAGCACCCGTCTGTGATATTAGTTTAATAAACATCCCTTTCCAACCTTACCTGCAGCACATTGACCAGAATCATGGAGTTGGTGACGTGGCCGTACAGTTCTTGCTGCTTGGCCATGTAGGACAGATTGATAAGCGTCCAGGCTACGATGCCGGGTCGGCCGTTGAAGAAAAGCTTGAAATCAAACCACTTGCCGATGCGTGGGTTGAACTCAATGCCCATCATGTAGTTGTAGAAGATGTTCCCTGTGAACTTGCTGTTCAATCACAAACAGTCGGAAGAAAACATGTGAAGAAAGCCGCACGCTGATTCAGCGAAAATAAGTTTATCTTCAGGACGTCATGAGCACTGTGCAGACAGATATATGTACCCGCTCCTACTATTTAAGTCATCCTGCCACATGTGTATAAGTACTCACCAGTCCTCAGAGTTGGTGGGGAATAAGTGAGCCTTTATGAAAGCAAAGGTGGACACAGCGTAGCCCAGTATGTTGGTGCACCACATCAGGGGGATCCAGTTGTCGAAGATGATGGTTGGTGAAAACCAGTGGAAATAATGTGCATTGGCAACCCACAGAGCGTGAGTGATCAGCCAACACTGCAGCCCGTTGATCTCATACTTGTTAATGAGGCCTTGTGAATAGAAGAAAAAAACAGAAAGAAAGATTTCAACAGTCACTATGTACATGGTGCATTGAGATGAATTGGAAATTGATGTTTTAAATGGGCATAAAATGTTTGGTTCTATTAATCTCTCCAAAAGCATTAAATGACACTGGTAATACTGGAGCTCTTAATAAAACAGAAGCCGGGGACTGATGGACAGGGTCATGTGCGACTTACTTACCAGCAGGAGTTCGTGCTCCGTCCTGCACCCCTCCGACGTAGCCGGGAATAAACTTATGGGTAACATCAGGAATACACATATACAGGAACACCTGAAGGACAACACAGACTGTTACAACTTAATGAAAACGGACAGTTTCTTTGCGTCGCACAGCCCTAAACCTCCTCTGCTTACCTGGAAGCCCACCCAGATGGCATACATCTTAGCAGCTGACCACGAGAAGGAGGGTGCCCGGGCCCAGATGGTGAGCAGGGTGGTCTCTCCTCGGTACAACTCAACCACTGGCTGGCTGATGGAGCACTGGTACTGATCACAGGCCATCACAAAGTAGAAGACGATGAAAGGGGCAAAGCAAAGGAGGCCGACGACACTGACGAGGGAAAACCAGTCCACCTCCCTGAGAGTGGATGAGATACACACAGAGGTACAGAACGAGGACGCAGCGTAACAACAGATCCAAGCTGAGGGAACTTACAATGGATGTTTCTCTGAAGGTGAACTGTGCGAGACAGACGTCTCTATGTCACGGCACATTTTTCTTTGGTGGCTGATTGCTACGTTCTTCATTCTTTCTGAATTTCACTCACTTCAACTAAAGCAGAACGCTGTTAAACTGACAGCACAAATATGCAAATAGCAGAAGGAGAACACCGACTGAAAGAGTCAACCGATGGCGGGCTTCGATTCAGAGTCTACGTCCAGTGAGTCCGACTGGCGACTCCTGAATGTTTCATCTATTGATGTCATCAGATCCACGTTTCGTTGTATGTATGCGGTTTATAACCACATACTTGCCAAAGTAATGATAAGTGGTAATTGCAGCTTCAAAGAGCCATAGACTCCAAATATGAGCTCATTTTATTCAGTGTACACTCTCTGTCCCTCCGTCTTTTTCTTACTTGATACCGAGACTGATTTTGTGTGTTGGGAGTATAAGAGAGCGATCGTCAAACGGTTTATAGCAAGTATGATGAGTTTGGTGACGCTGCCAAAGTACCAGATGGGGTTTAAATGTTCTGAACAAGTCAAACTTGACTTGTGGTGAAACTCTAAAAAAACCCAACAACAACATATTTTCCATGGCAACCTGTGACAGGACATGAACTCACCATGCTCTCCCCCACTGAGCTGGCTGCTCCCTCTGGTCCGATGTTTTGCCATTGGCACCGTGCTGGGTTCGTCTCCTGGCGGCCTCCGCACCTTTCATCTCTGTCGAAGGATCCAGTTATCAGATTATAATCTGTTACGGTTCAGTGTGCTGCACTTTGTACACCACAACAGTCTTGAACGTCAAATAAGTAAGAGCGACATTGAAAAACAAACGGATGTTACCTTTCTTCTTTTAACAAATGACTCAAAGACAGACGTCCTAACAAGTCAAAACACACGGTTTATTTCGACTAGATGAACATTTATAAACAGATAATGAGGTAATTGGAGGGATTAAAGTGCAGGTGAGATAATAAACAGGGACTCAGGTGGAGGTCAGCCTGATGATGTTTGTTCAACAGGCTTTGGAAACACTGATGCCTCTAAATGCATTCAAATAAGATAAAGTTGTACACCGTTACTGTAAATATGTTTCATTATGCCTCCTCTCTTTCTCTCTCACACAGACACAATTTCCATTATTTCAAAGGACATTACATTTACTTCCATACATTTCTTGGAGACTGACCCAAACCGTGAGTACTACTTGCCGAACCCAAATCTAACCATACCAATTATTTATCATTCATATTAATTCATAAATGACCTTATATGAATTTGCATTGTATCTCCATAAAGAGGGGGGGGGGGCGGATCCTGCAACATGAGTAATACAAGTACACGCACTTCTGGAGTGAAGGTAATGGGGGGGTCGCCTGCAATTTACATTCAAACTACGACCAACAGAGGAACCCAGAGACACATAAAGACTTAAATGGCTCTTTGTTTTGTCCAAAATGCGTATGTTTCATTTATTTTCTTTCACCAGCTTCCTTCAGACAGACGAAATATCTTCGAGGAAGGGGAGCAGTCCATCGTTGCATAACGTTTAAAAAAACAACAACCCCGAAACCTTCAGTCTTTTTGAAATATTGCTGATGTTCAGTAATATCATGTTTTGGCTCATTCAGCTGTCTCTTGCACGTGCTCACACGAGCTACCGTGAACTCCCTCAAATTGCGACCAATAGTCTTTGTTACCCTCACGGTGCATTTCTAATAGTCTAATTAGATTATAGGCCAGAAGTAAGGGCAAACACACGTTAAAGAGATGCACTATACAGCTCACTCACCCGTAGGCTGTGTGACGTTAGACGGAGAACAGGGCAGACTGCTCGTCTCGTCTTCCCTCTCAGGCCAGCTGCAGCGTCACCTGTCACCGCTGGAGAAAAGTCCTCAAAGCGCCATAGACTCCGCCCATAACACCACTACGTTTTAACGTTCAACCAATGACATTCGTTTAAGGGCGGATCTGAGAAGGGGTCCTGACTTCTGATTGGGTGACGTTGACTGGAACCATAAACACCTGACAGGCTCGGGAGTGTTGGAATGGTTTAGCCCGAGTAAACAATGAACGGGCAGCATTATGAAATAACTGTCATTATTACCACCTTGTGACCAAACACTGCCCTTTGGCATCTTTGCTTTTTATGATAGGTTGTTTTGTTCCGATAATAGCAACGATAAATGCACCACGAAGCTGAATGACAATTGTTTGCATAGATTATTACTTCATAATGCATTTTACAAACACAGAAATCAACTGAAATGATTGGTGTGCCTTTTTTAAGGAAATTAATAAATGGGAAAAAATTAATATTGCTATATTCAGAACCACAGACATGTGACCTTTTATTTATGCACACCTGATTGATAAAATAAAAAAAATAAAAATCATTATACAGAGTTTAAAAATACCACGTGGGTCTTTATATGCACTCACACAACACCGAAATGCTGTTAAACATATTTTCTGAACAATAAAATACAAATTTGTGAGATTAATTACAATACCTTCATATTAACACATAATTCTATCTTATCTATATTCAAAACAATATTATTTCAAATATGGTAAGAGTCAATTTCAGGCCACCCAAACCAGGAAGATAGAATCTCATCAAGAACAGCTAATAATTTGAGGCACTAAAGTACTGTATGTCTAATCTGTCCAAGGTGCTAAAATGCAGCACTTTTCCACTGTTGCAGAGCTCTTATTCTTGTAAAGGAAGAGAACTGCCCCTTTTGTAAGCTGAGTAAAATGACCTCTAAATGTCCTTATATTGCAGTTTACTTACCATTTAGTTACTTAAGTATTTTTTTCACAATACTGTTCAATGGTTACGAAATGTGTGGGTAAATGTGATATTTCCAGATGCACATGTGTAACCTAACCACTAGAGGGAAGAACTCTGCCATGACAGAAACAAGCACGTTTTCAAGTGAAATATATTTTAGATACTGTACAAGCTGTGAAAATGTGTTGACCACCATCACCTGCCTAAATAAAGGGAAGTACACTGTTAAATTGTATGTCCATTTTCAATTCTCTCAAAGAAACTAAACTAATTAGATATTGGACAGCATTTAAAAATAGACTCTGAACTTTGTTCTCTCTATTGGAAAACCTTATGCTGGAAATTATTTCTTCCAGCTGAATCTTTATCAACGCTAAGATTGTTTGAAAGCCCTTCCAAAGACAAAGGCATTTTCTGCCAGCCCCCAAAATAAATATCCAAACATGAATACTCCCATGTATAATCCATCTTTTCTTCCCACTTTTTTCTTAAAGTTCCCCTTCATACAGTGCATTTAAAGATCTTGGTCAGCAGGAACCAGAAGCTAGAGTGGGTTGTAAAGTGGGAACATTTGTTTCCTGGGCCAAAATCTAAATACAAAAAACAACAAGCCACAGGAAAACCACCAGGACAGAAAAAAATAACATAATGTTCACATTTTAATATTATTGGCTGATAATGACACATGCCATTCATAGCTCAAAAAAAAAAAAAAAAAATCTTCATGCTGTAAATTATTGTTTGACAGCTTTTCTTTACTGTGAAACAGTGTTACATATATTTCCTATTGGTACTGATGGCTATCTCATGGCTGGCCCTGACAGTGTTGGAGCTGGGTTGATTAGAGCCATCCAGCCCTCAAGGTTAGAGGCACCATATTCCTACACACTGCTCCTTTAATCATAAATAATGATGCTATAAAGTTGATGGAGACGTTAGGTTACCTTGGTCACTTGGGGCTGTTTGAGATGAGGTGGATGAAGGCTGGAGTCCCTTGCAAACAGTTCATTAGAGAATCTGTAGGAGGATGGAGGATTCATGGGCCTTGAACACAAGTAAAGACCAACAGACACACACCAATACACAAACACAAGAGCAAATATCCGTTCTGTCAATGTGTTACACTTACTAGATAATGAAACAACGGCTTAAAGAACTATAAAATATAAGATGTGTGTCTAATGTAACATATATACTGAATGTGTTGATGATACATTACATATCCTAATGTATTATGCTCGGCATATATGGATATTTAATATATGAGGAAATGTCTCTCTCCCTCTCTCCAAAGACATTCCTGTCTCATTACTTGTGGATTTTTGTGCCAGGTTAGACATTCCACCATTGTTTTACCCCGTCCATACATAAACACCAAACACATACCATCTGAAAGTATTTAAGACTCTGACACTGCGAGTAAGAGATGTGGTCCACTGGACAGTAAATCCGTCTGCACACTCACTGTCGACACACGGTTTTAAACCTTTGGTGAATATGTTGATTGGAATTTGTTCAACTGAAATATGACAAAAGAACGGATTCCTGATTCGTTTTTTCTCCAAATACTGCATAGCTCCCTGCTCTAAAACTTTCCCTGTAGCCTCTGTAGCACCATCTTGCATCATTCAATGACCTCCATCTTTCTCCTTTTCTTTTCTTTTTCTTTATTGTCCTGGTCTTTCATACATGCTTCCGTGTCTACTCCCTGCTTTCTTTCCCAGTGCGATTCCACTTGTTTTTGTTTTCTACCAGTTTTCTCTGTCTCTGTCTCCACCGTCCCTATTCTGTTTCTGTCTTTCCATTCCTCTCGTCTATACTCTTTGATCAGATGCCTTGTTGCTATGCTCTATCCAGACTGTATGATGTATCTGGGCCAAGCAGCAGACAACAACACTCCACGATGTGTCTGAGACAAAGAAGAGATTTTATGCAGTTGGTACCTTTTGTTACCTTCTGAAATGTAAAATCTGTGTAAAAATATGCCTGTCTGCTCTCCGGGAGTTCATTTATTGAACATTTTTGGTACCCTGTTTGACATTTCGGGATTCTTATAATCATTTCAGATTACCATCCACGCAGCAAGGCAGAATAGACACACTAAGAGAATGAAACTGGCTGAACTAAAAGGAATCCAGTGATTGTTTGAGGGTTTCGTTGTTACCTGTTTTTCTTGCTGTGCCACGTCAAAAGGTCTACAGTAAAATAGCCCCATTAAGATGTTTTTTTCTGAGGGTTGTAAATTCTGAAATTTGTATTTTAGATGTATGCATGTGGCATCACACTTACATAAAGTTATATCTTACATTAAAACAGTAAATCTGAAAACCACCTTTGTTGCCTTGGGTATTGATCCATCTGTTTTCTGTTCTCTGGGGCTGCTGGCATAATGTGAAGAGGGCATTGTAACCATGTAACACAACACGGGCTGTGGAATTAATATACAGAGGTGAACGTATGCACATATGGCACATTATTTTTACAATGCATTATAACCACAAATGTATAGGTGAAAGTCGCGCCTATTTTTTCTAATCCAGATCATGGATTATTCAACAAACTGAATAGATTAATATAAAGAATACTTCATTATATTGTACGTCATTATTACCATTCTGTTTGAGAGCTTATGTGTGTAATCAATGCGAGTATATAACGATCTGTCAGCGGCTATGTGTGTGTGTGTGTGTGTGTGTGTGTTTAAAGAGCGGGGGAGGGGAGGTGTGGGGGTGGGGGGGGAAGCCAGGTTGCCTAACATCTCTTACCCTAATCAGCTCCCTTGGGATAGTGCATGTGCGTCTATATGCATAACAGTATCTGTATGTACGTGGAGTGTTCTGAATTCATGAATATTGTTGATACATGCCGAGCTGCTCGGGTTGTGCATAACTGCTGTGTGACTGTGTGCATGCGGCCCGTAGTTGGCGGTTCAGTGTCTTGTGGATGTGAGGGCCCGTGCTTTATCAGAGACGCAATGCAACATGGCTTTTAAATAATTTACAATAAATGGAAGTGAAATTTTAATGAGAGCAGATCCTCTCTTCTGTTTGTCCTCCTCCTTTTTTCCCACCCCTGGCCTGATGTAAATGTCTTCTCTTCCTCCACTCTTCTGCTTGGTTTGCTTTATCAGCATTGTCATCAGCATTAAGATTCACTCTGTCGTGCCCCTGTCTTATTTAAGCCTATTTCTGCAAAAGGGCCTTAACTTAATAAACAGAAAGACTTCCCCCATCATTTAAACAAAGTAATCTGTCCATCATACACAACCCTTCAGCTTTTAGACTTCACTTCAGCTGGTTTTAACCCAGAGCTGTGGTGTGAGGCAAAAAGGTGAAACCACCCGCTAAGAGTCTGATGTGTGGGATGTAGCTATATAAAGAAATCCTAGACTGTAGAAATCCTTTACTTGAAACATGTTGCTGCTGCGTTTCTGATTTCAGTCACACAGTTGTAAAAGCGTTGGATAGTTTCCACATTGCAGTTACATTTCCAACAAACAGAAGATGCTGCAGGCTTGTTCTCTGTGTCGTTATGTAACTGTTGCCCTTCCTTCTTGACGAAGGATTTTATAATGATAACTCTCATAGCATGTTGTTACATATCCTACAATCATAAAATATGTTTGTTTATAGCCATAATCTTGCACAGAATGAATTAGAGCAGCCAACTTCTCAGGTTGCACTTTAGCATAGCGGCGCTCAAAGTGAAGAATGAGATGCTGATGTTTAGCAGATATAAAAACATTTGCTGATTTTAACCTGATGGTGGCAGTAGATGAAAAGTCAGGGGATCTCCAGTTAGTAGCATTCATTCTTTGGGGACATCTTAAGGACCACAAATGTGTAGACAACATGTTATGCTGATATATTTTAGTCTGGAACATTGTAGACCTACTATATGACCAAATAAGGTGACGTTTTCATCCTTTGAACCAACATAGCTAAAAAGGGACATCATTTCTCAGTCTGTTTCTCAGTTTTCATTTTTACTCCCAGTTCTAAAACAAACCCCTCTCTTAATGACGTTTTCCTGCTCTGTTTTCATCTGGTTTTTGTTTTGGTCAGATGAATAATCATCTTAATATGAATACATATGACAAAGTTCTAATCAGTCAGATTCGATTAAAATAAAGTATGAGACCACCAAATCATTTAATATCAGCCTTGATTCAAGGTTATTATTTTTAACAGAATAATACAATCATAATGTCATTGGAAATTCAGACTTATTTGTTGTACAAAAATCTGTATAGCATAAAAAAATGTAAATAATATTTTCTAGCTAACTAAACAAAAACAAAGACTATTGTAAATGTACAATCACATACTGTATGCCACTTTTGAATTACATGTTAATGTTGTACCAAATGTGAGCAAACTTGTGGAATGTGAAGAATGAAAACCACAAAGAAAACCACCTGATGGGACCTGTAGAAATCAGCCCAGATGGGCTTCATGATGAGTCACTTCACAATGTTTTATTTAGAAAAATTCCAACACTGATGACCTCATATCACAGCGAATGGTGTATTTGAAAAAGTGGGTCAAGTCAACACGGAGGATCTGCTTTTTAAATTGATTAAAGCAACACAGTGAACTAAATTTGTGATGGGTGGTGAACCATGTGTTCTTTTCTGGCCTGTGGCACAATAAAAGGCATTTACAGTGTACTGTATTTGCTTTAAAGTGTAGGTCAAAGGTCAAAGGTTTTAGGAAGACCACAGCCTTATGTTGTGTTCAGACCAAATGCAAAGCAAATTTTCGCCTCACGTTACTCATACGAGTACGGCCGCTGAAGTTAAATCATTTCAGCCCACGTGGATGCAAATTTGCATCCTTTCACATCGCCTGGCACGAATTCGCAGGCATTCGCTTCTTTGCATTGACTTTGTATGTAATCGCTCTGTGTGATCAATTCAAGTCTACATCCAAAAACTAACCTGAAAGCAGTGAGGAGTGCATTTCCTGCTTTGTGTGTTAATAGCAATTGAATTCCTGGAAAAGAAGCCTCCAGTAGTCCATATTAGGTTTAATGTCACAAATCTGTGTACAACTAGTCCTTGTGCCTATTTGGTATTCTCATGAGTCGAATTTAACCAACACAATAACTGAACCAACACACTATATTTATACACCTGGAGCCCAAGTGGACACAACTACACTGAGAAATATGCAGTACATTGTGGCAAAGTCTGTTTTTGTTTCCTTCTCCTTTGACTGCTTAGTGTGACCACATGATGTAAGCTATATCCTTTCTGATTTTGTTCCTCTAATACAGAAAAAAAAGAAAAATGCACATCAACAATACTGCAACCTTGTTCTGTTTTCTCAGGGGTGACACTGCCTGTACCTGCCTCACAAAAGCTTCCCACCAGTCAAGCATTGTTGTGTGTTATTGTCTAAACTATCTTGGCCTGCTTAAGCCAAGTCAGCATTCACCAACATTATTTCCCAAAGATAACAATGACAACCTGGTATTACGCCAAAGGGTACAGTACAGCCACAAGTCCAGTAGAGAATACCGTTTTAGTGTTAGGTCCTTAGGTTTAGGAAAGAATAAAGGTTTGGATGGAAAGAAGTAATTCTACATTGGTAACGATACATACTCCATGTAAGTTACTCCACATTTGTAACACAAGTTAATTACATAATGGTATATAAGTGTCCTACTTACATTACTTAAAAGAAATCTGCACAATACCGGGCTGGACATGACATTAGACATAATCGCTTCAATAAGGCACGATTGATTTTTATTACAGTGAACACAACACATCAAACCCAAAAAGTCAAGTCACTTGTTATAGTATAAAGAGCACTGTGCCTCTCTGCTACCGCCGTCACTGTGTCCACTTGCCCTCAGGACTGAGTTGGCCTTTCTTCTGATCTTGTTAGGTCTATTGATGTCCCTGGCTGTGATACTGTTGCCCCAGCACACAGCAGCAAAAAGACAGCACTTAACACCACAGACTCACAGAAAGTTCTCAGCAGTTCTCACACCGATGACCTCAGCCTCCGCGGGACGCTTTGTCTCTGGCTCTTCTTGTGCAGCCTGTACACGTTCACCTCCCACCCGAACTGGTCACACAGGTAAACACGCAGGTACTTGCAAGCGTTAACCAGCTCAGTGTTCTCACCCTGAATGGTGACCTGAGCTTGAGGAGACTTCTTCCACCCCCAGCTCCTTTATCTTCCTGGCGTTTTGAAGATTGTTGTTCTGGCACCAATGCACAAGATTGTTCACCAGCCTCCTGCTTCTTCCTCCCTCCCCTCACTACAACACCCCACCATAGCAGTGTCATCTGAAAACGTTTACAGACGGCATGTCTCAGAAATACCTGAAATCAAAGGCGTAATCTAATAATATTTATATCTGCATCTAATTTTAAAAATATATCAGTCAAATGCTGTTAACTCACTGTAAAACATGGATCTGCATTCTCCACATTTCAACAGCAATGTCTTAAATGTTCGTCAAAAAGCTCAGAGCTGGTGAGAGAATGATCAGCTGTGCTACTGAGCTTGACTACATTGACGTGTATGCACAAAAGAGGCAATATTTTAATTAGAAACGTCAAAGGTTCATCTGTTGACGTGTGAAAACATGATTATCTTCCAATGTTCGCATACTTCCGTGCAGGCGTGTTGCCTCTGTATGCCAGCGTGTGTGTTCTCCTGAGACTGTTCTGTTTGTGTGTGTGTGTCTGTGTGTGTGTGTGTGTGTGTGTGTGTGTGTGTGTGTGTGTGTGTGTGTGTGTGTGTGTGTGTGTGTGTGTGTGTGTGTGTGTGTGTGTGTGTGTGTGTGTGCATATTGTAACTGTGTCTATGTGCATCTGTGTGTGTACATTTCTGCATGTTGTGACGTATGTGTGTGTGTGTTTAGTCTGTGAGATGCGTCAGTAACTGGGGCAGAACTGATTGTTGCTGATGGCTGTAGGCGAGCGAAGACCTACATTCTGCTCTGCCATACAGTGGAGGAGGAGGAGGAGGAAGAGGAGGAGGAGGTGGAGGAGGAGGAAGGGTGCAGGAGGGTAATAAAAACTGGGATCTCTGCTGAACTCCTCTCCCTCCTTTATCTCCCCTCCTGGTATATGACAGCCTTCCACTGCTTTTCTTGAGCTTTTAGCTCTTTTGTTTAGTCCTCCTCTCCTCTCCTCTCCTCTCCTCTCCTCTCCTCTCCTCTCCTCTCCTCTCCTCTCCTCTCCTCTCCTCTCCTCTCCTCTCCTCTCCTCTCCTCTCCTCTCCTCTCCTCTCCTCTCCTCTCCTCTCCTCTCCTCTCCTCTCCTCTCCTCTCCCTTTCCATTTCATCTCGGTTGACACTTGACAGCCATAGGGTCTTACTCAGCACAGAGAGGAAGTTACTATAAGGAGGGAAGAAAAGAGAACGGAGAATGGGGAAATGAGATGAGATAAAATGTGTGACATAGATGAAACGGTAGTGAAAGACTCAATATATACAATTTTCTTTTTTCAATTAGCAGTCTCAAAGTGCTTTACAATTTGCCTCCGATTTACCCTGTTCACACACCATTAGTGACAAAGCTGTCATGTGAGGTCCTCACCTACCATTGGAAGCAGCTTGGGGTTAAGTGTCTGGCCCAAGGACACTTCAGCATATAGACAGGAGGAACCAGGGGTTAAATTGCCAAACTTCGATTAGTGGGAAACCCGCTCTATCCATCTGACCCACGTTCGCCTCTGCAGATTCATAAAAATGTGACATGGAAAGCCAGAACGTTAAAATCATAATACTGTCCATTTTGTGAGCAGCTGCTTCTGGTACCTACATGGATTTCACGGTTGGGTTTGAATAACTATGTTTGTTTACATATTTGGTGTAAGCAATAGGCTACATAAAAAAAAAGTCAAGGTTTATTTTTGGTTCAACACCAAATCACTGCTGGGTGAAAGTATTTTGTTTGCCTCCTGACACTGACTTTGTTGCCTGACTTCGTCCACTGCTCTTCTCATAACTACTACGACCACTAAAGGTAGCTTTAACACTCTTCAACAATCAACGGACGCATGGGCCATTATGAGTCGGGAATTTACTGACAATATGTATTGTTGGGTAAATTAGAGTTTAATCTTTACCACAACGTAAGCTGTTGGTGCTGCACTCCTCCTCCAAACATTGCAACAGATAACTCTCTGTTACTGTAAATGTAGACTGACATTAGTCTCATCCAACCCTATGGAAACAAGAATGCAAAAGAAAAAATAGAGAATTGTTTTGTGATATTTTGTTTGGTTTGGTCGTTTTTTTGTCATTGCTGTTGTTTTATGCTGAACACCAATGTTATTCACTGGGGTATGGTGAGACTTGGCAACTAAGACACTTGGCTGAGGTTACAGAAAGGTCGTGTTATGGTTAAAAGTAAAGAAAGCATTTGTCATTTCTACACTAACGAAAGCTGACGCTAGGTGTAAATCAGGAGGTGCAGAGTTGTCTAATATGGATACTGAGCTGTAAACAGAAACACCAGCTGCTTCTTTTTGGAACTATTGATGACATCTTTGTGAAGATGTTAAAGCAAAAAAAAAAAAAAAAAAAAAAAATTTTCAGACTGTTGTTGGGTTCATATTCTGTCTGGTATGTCTGATAGCAAATTATTAACTTTTTATTTTTATCTATTTTGTTTTTCATTCTTTATGTAAAAACAAAGTCCAGTAGCGGGAGTCACAGCAGGTTTTAGTTCCACTTACGCCAAAACAAAACAGAAACTCCTAGTTATCTCTTTTTAAAATAACTTCCAGTTAATGATAAATCACTTTCTCGAAATGATGAACAACTTTCTAGATGACACAAAGTTCACATATTGCAGCACACTAACAGAGAACTGCTCACATCTGCTTTCAGCAATATCAGTTTTGCCCAATTTCTGCTTCCTCTCAAAAGAAATGCCCAGTCATCTGCTTTTAAGGTCAGCTGAGCTCTGACCCCTGACCCCACCCAGGGAAACAGTCTGAAGCGATTCAGCTTTGCATGTGTGTGTGGACATTGGCCGAGCACACCACCACACAGAGCTGAATCCCTCACACCAACATTTATTTGGTTATGGCTCAATGTTTTGTGAAAATATAGAGACTAACTCTTAACGATTACATACAACTTACTGATTTTAATGCTGTATGTTTGCGTCCACACTGGTATTATGTCTTTAATTATGTAAATATACTTTTAGTGTTCCCAAAGGCATAAATGATGTAGTGGTTGATATTGGTGAAAAAACGATGACTTCAGTGTGCTAGAATATAAAATATGATATTTGTGACATAGATATGTTTAGATATGAATGAAGAATATATAACTAGAGACATTTGAATTGGGCATATTTTTTGTGACAATAACAATGTAATTCATTTGTATACATTTCTAAATTATAGAAGGTACTGACAGTCAGTGGATCAAAATGACCTGAACTGCTACTGCAGCTTTCTCTCTGCTGGATGTGATTCACTCATCTCTTGAAAAAGAAACATGTTCATTTCAAACAGCGCTGCTTCTTCCTCCGACTCCATTCAAGCTCAGTTTTGTCATGTGTGATTCATTGCAACATCTCATCTGAATCATCTTGCTCTTTTCAGGTCATCTTAAAAACCACTGAATCATCCTCTGATTTGAAGCAGCATTTCAAATTTAATAAATATTAAGGAGCAATGAGAAAAGCTTAATTTTTCTTGGATTATATTGCTCAGTCTTCACTGTGGTGCCCATGTAGTCAGAATTTAGAAGTATATCTATAAGCGAGTACATAAAGGTCCCAGTTTCTCTCACTGCAACAAAGTGTGAACAGTAAACAGGTGAAATTAGCAGCAGGGAAAGATCTTGTAGAAAATGTAGAAAAAACACTTTGCATTTTATATCCTGATGATGGTAAAACTGAAATGTAATTGTTGTAATTGAAAAACATATTTGATCTGATGACACAACTTATAGAACTAGATGTTATGTTCTACACTCCAGAGGTAGTGCATTTTTGACAGGTGTTTTAAACAGTTTTTATAAATAGTAAAAGTAATTTATGTTGACCCTGACAGTTAAATATATATATATTTTTTAAATGAAATGCTGATTATGCATCTGGTCAAAGATGCCTGACATAGAGATGTCATATTGTAAATGTTAGACCTTTATGCATGGCAGTGATAACGTTAAAAGGCCTCGTACCAACAGGTTAGCAGGTGAGAAAATGTAATGAAGATTTTACTGTGCGTGAAGGCTGACATTCAGGCCTGTCTGGCCCTCCTGTCGCAGAGTGTGAGGTATCTTTAAATAGAAATTAGCTCTGCAGTCAGGAATGCAGTAAAACCTCATCAAATTGATTTAACCTGGCTGGAATCTGTCACTTTACCATACACAGCTGTTAATACACCCACACTGTTTTCATGACTCTTTGAAGTGTGTTTACTTTCTACACTGATCCAATCATTTTCAGGAAAGGCCTCTTGGGAGATAATGAAAACCAAAGGAGTGTTTTGCTCTGCATAAACACGTGTTTTCAGCAAAGTCCAAGTGAGCCAGTAAATCTTGTGTGTGGTGTGAGAACAAACTGTGTGCAGGAAAGACAAGATAATGCATGGATCTAAGGACACACACAAACACACAGGAAGGTTTGGATCCAGACCTGGAAAGCATTGGCTGCGTTTCCATAACATCCTTCTGTCGAGGTCACCGCAGAGGATCATCGAACCACATGGATGCTCAGAATAACATGTACACATATAGATTGCACATATGCATACACACAGGAGATGCAGGGTGTGTCTTCTCCTGCAACCATGGGAGGTCTCCGTCAGCATGCTGAAAATCTGGCACGTGTGTTCATGAGCTTGTCCCTGCATGAATTCCATCACGTGTCCTTTCTGTCATCACCTGCTCCGAGACTTTTCTTCTAGATCACCCAGAGGGAGTTTAAATATCCCAACATAAATATCAGAGATCTGATAATCAAAGTGGAATCATATATTTGGATTTTTATTTTGAGTCGAGTTCATGACAGTTTTTTATAACTGCGCACAAAAGCTGTATGAATAAAAATGTAAAATCAGGACACCGCGTTCTGAAACTATCATGAGGTTATCCAGTGACAATAACATCTCTGTGCCTGAAACTGATTCAAGGAAAATATTCCATTGAACTGTATTCATTGTTGTCTAATTTCCAAGACTTTCACTGAGAGGATCCATCTGTGGTCACAGGATTTATCGAGGCCACTATGACCTTTGACCTTTGAATCCTAAAGTCATCAGCAACCAATGCTCTGCTTGCTTACGGCATCATGTCACTTTAATACAGTAATATGGCATACAGCTTTATGACGGGTACCAACTGTGCCATTCCCTCTCTGTTTTATCGGCTTCTGCAACAAGAAAAACTAATATTATCAAAACCACAGTATAATATTTAACTCAGGAGCTTTTTTTCACGTCAAGGACACAGACACAGATCCACATGAGACCACAACCCCCCACCGAAAGGAATTCTAATGTAAAAAATGCCTCAGGAAAAAAAAAAGAAAAAAGGAAGTGCTATTTATTGTCTTTATGCGGTTGTCTATCTGTGTAGGCATTGTGATATGAGCAGTAGTTATGATAAAACTTATGACCACAGTTATCATTATACATCCTCTACAAATTATCCACTACATAAACCATAAAACAAGCACAAAAGAACACTCCGAATTTCATCACTTTATAGGTGATATGGAACCACGAACCCGGCTCCACCGGACTATTGCTCACAGCTCTGGTTTTTCTTCACTGCGATTATAACCGGGAAACCCTGTTTTTATTCGTGTTTGTAAAGCCACTGTGAAGGGCCACGACCAATCAGCGGCCACTTGTTAGTTTGATTACATTTAAGTGAAGTGATTTTGACTAACTATAGTTACAGTGTTGGCACTTCAACTTCATTGCACTTAGCCATCCCTACTGGTCACTGATTGGTCCGCCCTTAAACATGAATACAAATAGGGTTTCCAGACAGCGAAGGAAACCGAAGCTTTGAACAACAGTCCGGTGCAGCCAGGTTAACTCTGCTGGAGCTACTACTGACAATTTCTGACAAGAACCAACTTTCTACTAATCAGCTTTTGTTAACACTAACGTGCAGTGTTAATGACTCCTCCATCAACATTTGTTATGACACCTGCAGAAGCATCATCCAAGTCTTTTATGTAGCCTTCATAACGGACTTTTAATCAAAGGTGCTTTTCTGTATGGTCACATGTATCTAACTCTGGCTGGAGCCTATCACAGCTCACGGGCGGGGGGAGGTGGGGGTACACCCTGGACAGGTCACCAGTCTATCACAGGGCCAACACAGAGATGGACAGAAACACAGACTTATAAGATACTGTTCACCCCATATTTAAAATGGAGTGAACAAGTTTAGCCATTTGTTTTAATGTACATTGTACATCAGCGCATCATTTTATTTCACATTGGAAACTCCAGTGTAAATGCTGTAGGGCAGGTCGAGGAAGAAGCTGTTAGATGTTCAGCGCTTCAGGTGAGGTCTTTCAATAAAACTGAAATCAAACATGTTTTTAGGGATTTGTTGTAAATTACCATTTGTAATCTAAACATAGTCCACCTATTCTGATGTTGTAGTTGTAAAGGGATATGGGTATAGGTGGTGGGTTGATGTGTCCCTGCCAATGGTGAGACCAAACCTACGCTGTTGCCACGCAGGTCACTGACTGGTTCAGAGCTCCTCAATGACAAATCAGGGTTCAGGACACATTCGAATACAAGGTCCTCATTATGTTTTTCACATTTACTGCATACTGATTTTTTTGTGGTGGTCTGCGGTGTGTGTGTGTGTGTGTGTGTGTGTGTGTGTGTGTGTGTGTGTGTGTGTGTGTGTGATTGCAAGCGGCCATGTGACAGACAGTCCAGGGTGTCCAGCCTCCTTTTTTGACTCGCTTGCAGTTGCATGGATCGGATTACTGGTTGCCTTCCCCGCACCGCTGAGCCCACCGCCTCTGCACCAATCACAGCCTGACTTTATCTACGAGCACATGCATGCACGAACGCACAGACACAGACTCTGACATACACGCACACACGGCAATACGTCGCGCGGTTTTCCGCTGCCTTCACATGCGTCCTCACCAACTCTGCGTAGCGCTGGCGGCGCCAAGATGAGCGTGGTCACCCCGGTACCATCTGAACGGTACCATTTCACCGCCTGACAGAGTCAGAGCCAGAGTGAGAGAGAGAGAGAGAGAGAGAGAGAGAGAGAGTGTGTGTGTGTGTGTGTGTGTGTGTGAGAGAGAGAGAGAGAGAGAGAGAGAGAGAGAGAGAGAGAGAGAGAGAGAGAGAGAGACCATCTTTCCTCTCTCAAAACCCATCTTACATTCGCCTGGGAGAGACCGCTGCGCAAGCCGTTTGTTTCGGCATCTTTCTTTTTTTTCATCCCCCCTCCTCCTCCTGTTCTTCCTGCATCCCTCCGTTATTGTCGTTCTCCCGGTTTGAAGGAGGAACCGGAGAGCCCGGTCGTGATTTTGTGGAAATACATTTTTGCATTTTTTTTTTTTTTCTTTCCTACTGGGTGTTGGTAGCGCGCTGTTGGTGCGCGCTTCTGCAAATTCCGGTGAATGGTGGATTTGGCAAACATGGAGACCGTGGAGAAGGAATGTGGGGCCCTCGGGGGTCTATTCCAGGCAATTGTCAACGACATGAAGGTAAATAAAAGATATTTTTCTACACATGTGCTCTCCCCTGAGAATCACAGCCTACAGCCTAATCATAATGGAGCTGGTGTCTCGGTCTCTAACACACGTTTAAAACGCCTGAACATGCACATCTCCCAATAAGCTGACGCTTATTTTGGTTTATTCTACATCATGAACGATGGCATCGTTTTACTGATAGTTATGCCGCGTCCTGGTGGGTTGTTGGTGCGAAACTGCCCTCCCCCCAGAATATTGGCTGCGCATGTAAACGTCAGTGCATCCATTTTTGGGTCCTCTTGATACTCAGAACTCTGTCCCCCTGAAAAAAAAAAAAAGAAAAGAAGAGCCAACACACTCTCAAACACCCTGTCCGCTGGTTTCACGCAGGTTTTTCAATGCGTCTGGCAAATTTTGCGATGATACGTGTTTAATTGGGGTTGTATGGCAACGTGAATAGCCGCTGGGGCCCATGTAAAATTCATGCATAAGTACTAGCCACATACTGCATTCATTTTTACCTTTTTCTTTGGGAAATTGGTGTGTCGAGGGCAACAAATCCAATCCGATTCGTGTGCGTGCTTCTTTTGACACATTCCGTTACATAGGCCACACACGTGAACCGGGGTGGATGCTGGAGAGGTTTTCATCATCATCGTCATTAACATCGTCTTGTTTTCCCCACACCGTGCAAGACCTGCTGTTGTACATTAGAAAAGGTGCAGACTTGACTGTTGCATATTCAGCCTCGCTACATCGTCCTCGCCTTTTTCACTGGCTACTGTGCGTCTCGGTGAGAGTGCAGCGTCATTGATTTTCTGTCAGGCTGATCAGGCAGGAAAACACGAAGGCGTGAGAAGCCGTGCAGCCGTCAGACACCCAGCTTCTCTGCCTCTTCGCCTCTCTGTCCGTCTGTCTGTTTTCCCTGCCCGCCTGTCTGTCTGCCCGGATGATCGGTCTGCCTGTCAGTCAGTGATTCTGCAGCATGATGGCTCCAGCATGCAGCATGGCACTCACAGCAGCCCCTGCCAGGCTTTAGGGGGTTCAGTTTCCACCCAAGCAAATTGCACTGTGTGCGCTCGTGCTGCTGGAAGATGCTTTGGATGAAAGCGTCCATCAAATGGTTCAAGACACAGTCTCTGTCAATATGTCTGCCTGTCAGACGCTCCTGCAGCTTTGCATACCTTTCTGTTTAGCTGTTGTTGCATGTCTTACCTCTTTCTTTGTCTCCCATTCTACAGATAGTTGTTTGTGCCTCTCTGCATCTGTACATGTACTATCAGTAAACATTTAGAGATGACCTCCCTCCCTTTTTGGGAAAAGATGATGCTTTTCTCTTCCACGTTTCATTACTGACCCAGAGGTCACAGCTAATGCTGCACTCTCATTGTGCAGTAAGGACAGATTATTGTTTTTCTGTCCTTAAAGAGACATAAGGGAGACAGACAATGGGTCATACAAACATGAGCGTGGATATCAATACCAATCTATT
Organism: Brachyistius frenatus; assembly: GCF_029030835.1. NCBI lineage: Eukaryota > Metazoa > Chordata > Actinopteri > Embiotocidae > Brachyistius > Brachyistius frenatus. The sequence goes on from NW_027210685.1 coordinate 159,739, forward strand.
ATCAAAGGCCATTTCCAGTACCCTTTTTATGAGTTTAGTTATTATAATTTAGTATTTCACGTTACACAGGTACATGACTGATCTGATGTGAAATAACTGAATAAAAAGAAGAGTTAACACCTGAGCATTATGGACAATTTAAAGGAGCTCTCTTGCAATTTACTGTTTGAGTCTTCATAACGTTGAAGGACTGAGTAAATGCTACATTAAAAACAAACCTATATTTAGTATTAAAGCAGCTGAGGCAGAAATATACTTTTAGCTCTGACAGCGGTTCAGACTCTGAAAAACACACGATTCTACACAGTAATGCAATTTGACAGCATCTTTTGTTTGACCCTTCCTTCATCTTTTAAAATGTTTTTTTCTCGAACTCAAAGCTGAGTTAAGCGTGAGGCTCAACGGTTTTCACCTGCTGCTCAAAAACTGAGATAAGAAACTGTTAACTATTAGACATTGATTGTCAGCTGTTATAACATGAATATTTCAGCATTTCAGAGTTTGAATACAGGACAGAAAACCATAGAAAATGCATGTCAAATAAACCTGCTTGTTCAAAGACAACTGCAAAGTACAGCTTGTGTATTTTAGGAAGGACTTTGAGATTTTGTGTTTCACTATCACTTTGCTATTTAAAAAAAATAAATAAATAAATAAATATATATATATATTATGGACTTGCAAATCCATTTTACAAGATTTATATTTTGCGGTCTCAGATTTAGTAGTTCTGTCATTTGGTATTTATTAATTTTATAAAAAGTAGTAATCTAATTCGACTAAATACAATGAGTGTCGAGAAATCAGTTTGAAAATAATTTCTTAATGTGTAATATCAAACTGGAAATCTCTAGTGTCAATCTAAATCAGTGGCAGGTGAGCTCAGTAGCATATATGTGAGGCTCTTTGTGACGAGACTGTAGACATGCAGCGATACAAATATTTAACCTGCCTTGTGGTTGGTAGCAGCAGCCAATGGGTTTATTCATTTGTTCTGTGGTAAGCATGGAGGAGTTTCTTCTGAGAACAACTACCATGGCGATCATAAATCAGAGCACTCACACATCAAATCACGATTCTGAAAATTACAACCATTTTGAGATGACAACAGACCATATAATGTTCATCCCTCTTAAAACTGTAGCATCTCTGGCTCCTTAACAGACCACAGGAAGTGCGTATACAGTGAACAGGTACACAGAAAATGACGATTCCTCTTATTGCCACGTATCAGAACAGCAAAACATACATCAGAACTTGTTCTCTCAAGCAGCGATGCTCAAACACAAATCCACAATAAAAAATAAAATTGTCTAACCGTTGTTCAAAGAATAGCACTTTAAAGGCTTCCCCCTGCTTCTCCTGGTCTCAGTCTGTCTTTGCTTCATCTATTATTCATTTGTTTTCTAATGGTCCTCCAATTGATGTTATCCAGCCCACTCTGAAATATATGGGTCACTACAAATTGGGGTAAAAAACACTACTGCCTTCATCTGAAATGGATGAATTCCTCGAACCAAGGAGGCACTTAATGAACGTCAGTGAGTGGATGAGAATCATTGACTCAAACTCCCTTTAACTCAACAGGAAACAACGTGTTTTTAATCCGTGTTTATAGCTCATCGAATGAGAAGCCATTTGTCAGATGAAACATATGAATTAGTCGTTTTTTCTGTGTTGGTTCTGGGAAACAGGCTGGTTTCAGCAGCTTTGGTTATTAAATTGATGCGAGCTTTAAAACATCAATGCACGACATGTGCACAGGACTCTTTCTGTCCGACCACCAAAGTCCACGTGATTCACATTCAGATACATTAAGTAAAGTTAAATTCCCAAACAGGAGTGCATACATTATTACATAAAATGCTAATGTATACTAATTTGTGAGAGGAAATAAAATGCAGCATCAGCATTCATAAATAGAAAGAATAATACTCCCAATTCACTGGTTTCTAACCGGTCTGCTCCTGGTCTTTGCACTGAGGCGAAACAAAATACGATTTACAACCTCCAAATAAGTCCTGTACATCCTTTTTTAAATTTAAATATGTATATTTAAATACATTATTAAACATGCAGTATGGTACTTTGGATCAATACAAATCTATTTAATGTGTCAAATATTTGAACCGTATTTTTGGTTTCCATTTGGTGTTCACATGCGGCCACTCTGCCGAGCTTTGTAAACCAGTTTATGATTTCCAGGATATCACTATCATGTCTTCCTGCCATGATAATTTATGAATCCAATTTGATCCAGAAGATCTGACCACCTCAGTAGGGACTCCTCATATATACAACTTTGAAATACAGTCTATATTGTCATCCATAATCTCTCAAACTGTTCTGAACTGTAAGTATTCATTCAAATTCAGCAAATTTAACACAAATTAGAAGCAATTCTGACATTTTGGACATTCTGTCAAAGCAGGTGATTATTAGATGAGATTATTTTAATACTATATAGATAGGTTGACATCAAATGAATCATGCAACTACAACATTCTGATAATTTCATTGATGTGACAGAATCACAAGTGAAATAATTAAGGAAACAACTTACAGATGAAGTGAGGATAATGTTGATTTGTTGCACTAAAAATAAACAAACAAAATAAAACAAATCGTTTGACTTGAATAGTTGGCTGCACATTGCAGCATGATAGCAACATGGCAGCTGTATACCCTGCTATTCATAATACATATGAACAACAACAACAACATTTTGCCTTGGCTGTTGATTTAATGTCATATATTTTGTGACCCATTTGGTGTTAAATTTAATTGCACATTTCTTAACAAATCTGAAATAAAATACCTGACAGCTGAAATTACATGTCGTACTCAAAATAATTGATAGAGTCTAATATCACGACATGCACATGGGAAGCAGGTAAGCGTAGCGGCCATTGTTGCAGCATTTGGATGTAAAATTCATAGAAGGTTTGGCTGAATTTCTACTTCCCCCCCATGCTTTGAGGATGACCTCTGTAGCCATTGTGTCCTCTGCCTTTCCAACTTTTTTCATGTTTTCAATTTTTACCTGATGCGTTTAGGTGTCACGTATGCTCATGAGTTCACAGCAAGAGCTAAACGAAATGCTGTTGTGCGCCGACGTCATCGGATTGGATCCGTGCTGTTTAGACTGCACTTTTTCTTCCTGTTTCCCTTCGTCTTCCTCTTCCTCATCCCACTCCTCCCTTCCTCTTTCTCTCCTCAGTAGATCCGTCAAACTGGCTTTGGTCTGTTTGATGTTGCACAGAATTATTGAGAACAATCGTAAATTAATAATGGTGCACAGTGAGAGATACAAAGAAGCTCATGATCCCAAAACATCACAAACAAAACCCTGGCAGTTGGGTGGTAACTGCTTTAGTTTAATATGAAATCCTCCCATATACTCATGCAGTTGCTTGCGTGCATGTGTGTTTGTTTGTGTGTGTTAGGGCATTATGTACAGTAGTTGTCTGCCAATGTATATTCCTTGAGGCTATGTCTGGCAATTTTCTAGTGAATTGCACACACACACACACACACACACACACACACACACACACACACACACACACACACACACACACACACACACACACACACACACACACACACACACACACACACACACACACACACACACAGGTCACAGAGGGGCAATATAATAAGATGAAAAGGTCATGTTTACGGTCAGCTGACTAATTAGAGCAGTTAATACTGGGAATATGATTTCCTGGTCAACGTGGTATTTCTGTTGTCTCCATACTGTACTGTTAATACGTTGCACATGTGATTTTGCTAAGTACTGCATTGCTGCAAAAAAAACCTATTATTGGGCACTTTGAAGAATAAGGTGTCAGTCAATATGCATTAAGATTCTACGCTTGTCTCAGGTGTTAAAATAACTTCCTGTGTCAGCGTTATTACTTTTGTTTCATTGATATTACATAAAACACTAAAACTGGATTAAATAATGGTGCATTTCTGTGACAGATCCTGAGTATTTATGCATGTGTGGTGTCTTTATTGGAATAAGTTTCATAGCAATGAATAGGTACAGTTGCTATTGTTAATATACCGCATTCAGTTGATATAGTTTAAGTTAACATATAAAGACTTAAAGGGTTTCCTGATTTTACTAATTACTTTGTAAATGTTGTGTCTTCACCTTTAAGGCTCACTTATTTTCACCCATTATCAATATATTGGATATTATCATATACAGCTATGATTAAACACAGAAGTAGTTCAACTCTAAAACACAAGATATATTTAGTTTTGCTAATTCTATGTATGTTGTGTATTTATGATGCTACTGTCACTGCATTTAATGTTGTTTAGCAAACAAGTATAATGTAATGTGCCTGTACTGCAGAGTCGTCACTGCAGTGGGGCCTCCGTATCCTCCTATACACATATAATGTGAAAGAGCGGTGGTGTAGTTATCCAATTATTTTGGTAAGTCATGCTGTCTGTTTGATATTCTAAATTTAATCCATTTGAATTTGTAGATTTCTTTGAGGTTAAATAAGGGATTTCAAAACATTTTATTTATCTCTATTGATTTGTGATGGGCATTTGATATTTGTCGACTGAAAATCCCTCCTCGAAAAAGCGTTTTTCCCAGAGCGCAGCGTATTTAAAAAAGAGTTTTTAATGGAATTGAGGTGTTGAGTGTTTATTCTGCGCTAAGCGCTGAATGTTCGCCTTTTTTTCCGGTCACTTGAGAGTTGAACAATTTTCAACATTGGGTAAAATGCTGCACTCGTCACTTTTTACCCAGCCATCCAAACAAAGTAAAGGAGGGGTGTGAGAAATGCACTTAACTACTGACACTGGTCGCTGATTGGTCCGCCCTTCAGAGGCTGACCAGTGTAGAAACACACATGGTTCTGTTAATACTGCTTCAGGTGCAAATGCAGGTGTGTTCATACACACAGTCTGCATTTTAGTCAGTGCACACTAACTGTGCGGTCTTAATGTTTGGACTTCATGTGCTTGGGCCGGATCAAGTGGTTGTCCACTAACTGTCACTTGGCAGTTCAATCTCCTGCTCTTTCTGTTTGCTTGTCAAAGACATGTCAACACTGCACCCTAAGTAAATTAAACTTATTGCACACCCAGGTGTTGGCAGTGTCATTGAATCAGGTTTACAACTTATCATTATTTTCATTTTTTGTAATATCAGAATTTTTGCAGATTAGTTTTCTGTCTGTCTGTTTACATTTGTGTACATTTTGACAAAACAACATGGAACTTAGTATTCAATAGTCATCATTGAATGATACACTGAAATTCTGCATTCAATTCATTTCAATACATTTTTTTCCCATCAGAACCAGGAAGAATATTGAGGGTTTTCTCAGGCAATGGTCTGAGGCTTGTTTTGCCTCCTCGTTAGAAAGTGTAAACTGGAAGAGCAACAACATCAACAAACCATGGAGAACTGGAAGCAAACTGGTCAGTGTCCTCAATGAGACTCCCCATTGTTGTCTATCCCTTTGAAAGCCCGTGACAATTATGTCCCATGATTCTGGGCCATGCTGCAGAACTGAAGATGCTCTGTGGAGGCATTTCATTAGTCCATGCTGTGATGGTTCTGGGTTTTTGTGATCGAGGGGACTTCCCACCACAAATCTGTCATTTAAAACAGAGGTCGGTGTTCGTGTCAGCAGAGAGAGGGAGGAGGAAGACAGGGACAGATCGCTCATCCTTGTTGCTCCTCTGTGTCCATGCAGCTTTGGTTCCATCAGACCAATCAACCTTTTTTAGAGCGGACATTTTGAATTTTCATAACAGAAAAAGCACGCCTGTTACCAATAACATTAATGATGGGGCCGTTCTGTTCAAATCAGCCAGCATGCATGATTCCACAAAACGAAACAGCTAAATTGAATTCAGCTACTTTATGTGACGTGCTAAAACATGTTCCATGAAAATGTGTTATTCCTCCAGAACTGTAGGTGTTTTCCAAGTCACTACAGCAGTGTAACTAAATACATACAAGACCAAGTAAGGATCTATATCTACCTGCATCATGAAGTCATTTTATTGAGGCTTTATCTGGGATTTTTATGTAAACTGGTTTGGCTACTTGCTCATTGGTTACAATTGTTAAGACAATTTTAAGATAAGTATTGGTGGCCTATCATTGGCTTCTATCTCTGCATACCATGTTTCTGTGTGGAGCAGTTTGAAAATGACCTGGCAAAGTGGGTTTATATAAGCCTGGTGTGGTACACATGGATTAACTTCCCCCCCTTAGCGAATACACTTTTTACAGTAAAGTCCTAATAAAATAAATAGTTTTTGCTCCGGTCAAAGCTCTGGTTTCAGACTATTTACAATTTAATATTTCTTAAATATCCCCATCAAGAATTTATTTAGCAAATTGATCCATGGGTGAAAGTTTGTGAAGTTAAACATTTTAAAGTTATTTTTAATGTTGCAAAAAAACGTCGAGTTGAAGGCACATTTTACATGTCGTGCAACTTAAGGGAAATTACTCTCATTGACAGAAATGTTTCGTCATACAGTTGATTTTGACTTTAAAAACTCTTCTATTTTGCAAACAACAATGGAAAACCATACTGTTCGCCCATAAATACAAGATGCCAATGTATCACAGGACAGATAGCAGAATCACAGGACAGATAAAGGACCATCTCACTCATTAGAGCTTGTTAAAATCTCAGAGGTCGTTCGGGCCCCGGGGCTCGTTAGGGCCGGTGCAGATGAATGGGGAGGACTGGTCTTGGGAGGCGTGGAGGCTACTTGGGAGCCGGCCAAGACGGCCTCACTCAGTGAACCCTTTGTCAGGCCTGTCAAAGCCTTCTCATCACACTCAGCTGTTCACTGTAAAACACACTGATTATTATGAACAGGCCAGAGACAGACCCAGAGAATAACAATGAATGTGGTATATCGATATTCTCCTGTTCATTTCTAAAACAAACTAGTGATTGAAAAGTTCACTTCATGCTCTCTATGTACTTTCTTTTTTTAAGGATATGCTTGTATGCTTGTAAGTCTGGTTTATTTCAGCCTTGTCATAATTTACCATTAATGCGGCTCTGAATGTCATGCTAACTTTGCACTCTTCACCTTCATTGTAGAGATTCGGGGAAGTGAGGAGTCACAGAAAACAGTTTGAGACAGCCATTTTGCGGGGCCACCAGCATGATGAGCTGACTGTAGCTTTCTAAAAAAAACCAACTGATTTTCAATCATTTTAAAGGTTTGTTTTCTATTATGACTGAAAGGAAACACAGAAACTAGTCAAATGGAAACGACATTCAGTTACTACATGAGGGATCTGTATCTGGGACAACTTCCTGGTTAACCTATTCACCCTATATGCTGCTGCACAATGAAGAGGGACTCCAGTTGCTCTGCAAATTGGCCCTTACATAAGTATCAAGGAACTCTGCCTGGCAGACTGCCATGAATATTGTACATTTTTAAAAGTGTATGCATCCTGTTGGATCAAAACACCCAAAACACTTGTACCTTATCCAACGGATGAGTGTGTGAGCATTGATAATGCTTTTGTATGTTAGTGCGGGTAACAGTAGTTACTGTGTTTACTGTAATTACGAGCTACCCCTGCAGGTCAGGTGGGTTTGGGTACGAAAATTCAGAACATATTACGGGTTCAAATGGGTCGAGCCAAAAAGTGTCAAAGCAGTGTTACAACTAACTCACAGTAACATTGCGTACACGAGGGCGCCCTTCTCTTTCGGAGATCATTTTCACGCATATCCTCAGAGATCTCCTCCCCATGCTCACTACAACAGTCAAATCCTGGAACTGTGGACTCCATTATTTTTCTGCTCAGTGCAGCCAAAAAGCAGGCTAAGAAATACAGTAGACCAAATGTGTGTGTGTGTGTGTGTGTGTGTGTGTGTGTGTGTGTGTGTGTGTGTGTGTGTGTGTGTGTGTGTGTGTGTGTGTGTGTGTGTGTGTGTGTGTGTGTGTGTGTGTGTGTGTGTGTGTTAGAAAGAGAGAGAGAGAAAGACAGACGGAGTTCATGAGTTTAATGAAGGGTTACTTGTTTTGCAGCCATTTAATTGTAAAGAACACAATTTGGAACAAACAGTATTTGACTAAGATAGACACAACATGACATGTCTTTGCAATCAATGTATAATCAATGACGCCTTCAGGGGCTCATACAAAAGCTGTATGTCTTTTTTTTTAAAACCACTCTTAGGTTTTTAAGATACAGTTTTAAGTTACACCTTTTATGTCTCAAAATAAAGGATCTTGCCGACTAGCAAATATAAAATAAAACTGTTCACACAAATTCTGCTCAAATTTGCAGATGTATTTGTTTGGCATTTTCACAACAACTAAGTCAGCTAGCTAATTATTTTAGCATTCAACTGGCCTGCCTGCCTCCGCAAGTGAGAAGCTATGCACATGCCCCATGAATCGGGTTGCAGGTTGCCAGGTTTTTGGTGATAGATAGGTTGAAATTGTATGTAATATGTAGATTGTCTGTGTAGCTTGTCTTTCATAGGCGATCTGGCAACTTGGTTAATACCAGACGGCCTTAAAATATGGGAGAAACCTGTAAAAATGGGAGTGCTGACAGGTTCGTAAAGTAGGTGGGCGGGGGTTCAGGTTGGGTAGTTGTTATAATTGTTCTTGATTTGTATGGGAGAAATACAACATCTTGATAATTCCTGTGAGTGCTCTCACTACGGCATTGTGGATCGATTGGGAGGTTTTCAGAGTTATTGGGACATCCCTATAATAAGACATAAAAAAACATGTAGACTACATATTCAGCATTGGTCTGAGACAGGATGCTCTTCATTTGAACAATATCCACTGTTGACAGAGGGCAGCGCTACAAACCTACTTTATGTATGAATTTAAGGATTCACCTTGGTTAAAAATAACTTCCAGGTTCCTCACAGTATCCCTGGAGGCCAAGGCAACCATGCTATATGTAGGCAGTTATGTCATATGTGTCTGATGTGTTTAAGCAAATTACAATAACTCAATTTTGTCCGAATAGAAGTAGAAAGTCACAAGTCGTCTAGGCCATCCATGTCTTAAAGACATGCCCAAAGTTTGCCCAACTGATTTGTTTCATCCGGCTCCACAGAAGAATATAGCTGGGTGTCATACTTAGCAATGGAAATTCATGCAGTGCTGCTAACAATATTGTCTGAGGGAGCCATTTATAAGGTGAGCGTATCAGTTAGGACCCTGTCGAACTCCATGAGCAACTATTTTTGTGTGTTAGGAGAATCATTGGAGCTCCGTCAACCCTAATGACATCTTTCAGTCTCTGTCATAAAACGTTGTCACCAGTGGTGTCAAATGAAGCACTGAGATCTATAAAAACAAGTACAGAGATGTGTTCATTGTCTGAGGCAATGAGAACATCATTGGTAACTTTCACCAGTGCTGCTGTGATGCACTCAAAGTCCAGACATAAAATATTAAAACCAATCATTGATGTGGTCACATAGCTTTTTCAAGGATTGTAGGACATCGGGGTTGGGTATTGATCTGCAGCTGCTAGTATACAGTTCTTTTTAAATATAAATTTTAAAAGCATGTGGTACGATGGATTGATCAGCTCTAATACAGAACTGTTAATGAAGGGAAAACATTATTGAGGAGTCTAGTTATTATTTGGGTTCTAAAAGACATATTGATGGTTTAGATTAAGCAATTGTTATTAAGTCAGATCTAAAAGAGAGTAGTCTGAATATATCAGTTCTTAAATGTGATTAATTACCTCTCTACATCTATGTTATTAGTAACTTTCCGGGCCTTTTTAGGTCTCTTGGGCTTGTGTTCGTGTATAACAAAACATTGTTTGGTCAGTTCATCTATGAATGCAAGCTTACGCCAAAGGTTATATTGATAAGTTTGTACTTGTTGTGACAGCTATTATGTACCGTGTTGAGAGCTGAGTGTTTGGTTCGGCAGGTTTTAGACTTTTCTTCTAGTTGATTTTGTGGAGGTGACACGAAATCTCCAAGGTGGCGATGCCAATCATATTCATTAGTTACACAGCTGAGAATCCTCTCATTCATGGACCCATAGAGATTTTCCAAGTCTAGCATCAACAGGTCCCACTCTTTGTTGCAAAAGTTTTCCTCCTCAGTCGGCATAACAGATCAGTTATCGCAGGAATATCACTAATTTCTAAATCTGCTGCTGCATTTAACTCACTGTTCTCCTCATTTACCTGAATCTCTACAACGGAGGTAACAGTGGACAGTTGGCATGACACTGAGAGCAACAACAGCCACATTAACGGGAAGTACACCAGGTTGAAATAAACTAGAATTCTGCTTTAACTCTTTACATGCCTGTGTTCGTTCGGGGGGCTTGCATGATTATTGCATCAGACTGCAGAATGAGCAAATTTCTTCACTGGTATATGCAAATCAGTGCTCCTTTCCCACTGGAAGTTGCAGAATTATGAATGGTGAAGCTGTAGAGAAAAAAAATTACAATGCAGGAGGAGAAAAAAATTACAATGCGGCGTCTGCATTCAACCATAAAGATATCTCTCACCATCAGCACTCACCCTCTGTATCTCACACTGCAGTGCTGTGCAGCCCTGCCCAGCTTTCTGTCATGTGTCTGGATGGCTTTACATTAGAGCATCACCCAATGTATTGCAAGGTGGCCAAAGACAACCCAAGCACATTTTGCAACAGTACATTTATTTTAAACCAAAATACGTTTCATATTTAAGTTTACTCAAAGTAGCCAATGGTTGATGACAGTTTTGCTCACTATTACAATGTATAATCTCTTAACCAGCTTCATGAGGTATTCGCCTGCTATGGCTGACAAGGTGAGCCTTTTCAAAGGTTAATTGGTGGAATGTTTTAGCTTTTTATTGTGTTTGAGTCCATCAGTTTAGTTGTGCCAAGGTAGTGTTGGTATACAGCAAATAGCCTTATCCAACTAATGACCATAATGATCATTACTTTAAGACATGAACGTCAGTCAGACTGGACAAATTTCAAGAACTATTGCAATTCTTGCTGTTATGAAACCGACCATGTGAATCAGTCCGTCATGGTTGAATTGCGACTAATCTTGCAGGTTAACACAACATTTGCCCAGTTGCTCATTCATCAAGTATCCAGCAACGTTAGCCTTAGTATGAAGTTGTGTTTTGAGCTTTCTCACCCTCCATCTCAATTTTGATCTCCAACAACGCTGCAGCAAAATGCTCCAACTGTTGTCAGAGCTAGCCACTAACACTGCCTTGTGATATACTGTCAATAGAAACATGTTGGCAATGAATGCACCGGTCTCGTTTGCTTAGGTTTCATCTGGCTGAGCCATCAAAGTCAAGCTCTTCTCCTTATCTCTGCACATATCTCTGTAAGTGCTCAGGGTCACAAGAAGCATCACTTACACTAAGTGGTCTGATGGACACACCTTCAGCGTGCTTCGACAGCCCTTTCACACGATTGGAGCAGTGCAGAAAATAATTACTTTCAACCCAGAAAAGGAGTGAAAAGAAACAGATAAAAGTCTGAATGATTGATGGCTACCTGTGAACATATCATCCAATGAAAGGCACCTCGGTCTGGTATTTTTTCAGTGTGCTGTCTGTTCTGTGTGTAAATCTCTCTCTCCATTTTAGGATTCATGCCTGAATATGTATGTAACATATGTGTCAAACATTAGCTTGAAAGCTACACAGAGTGGAAATTAGAGCAAAAAAAGATTCTCTGTCTTTTATTGGTCTTTTGCAAAGTCCTCCAATTAAAGGCACTGCGGTGCTAAATCACTTTACTCTTACAAACTGCTTCTCTAAGCTGCAGCAACTACTTCAATTTGGTTTTAATGGATAATTTAAATTAGGGAGTCATTGTTCTTTTGTGCTTTGTGGTAAATTGTCTTTAAAATCAAATGGCTTTTACTTATTATTTTATGATGAATGTGTTTAGATTATTTTTGCATCATTTTCATCTCTCATTGAATTCTATGGGCACAATGTGGAAATAAAAATGTCTTGTTATTTAAACTGTTGTTATGGATCCCCAAAACCTCCAAATAGTTACACAGCTGTGTCTGAAACAAACATTTCTCTTCATCCTCCTCTCTCATCTTTTATTTCTGCTCTGATACAGTGGCATTACATTGATTAAGTGCGTACAGACAACGCTACCCCTGTTTGACGGATTACATGACATTTATCAGAAGGGTTTTAACCAAAACATGTGGCAGAGATCCCAGATGTTTCACTGATAGGGCGTCTGTGATCTCTGGCCTCGCAGCACCGTGACACAACAACACACAGATGGTTTCCTCTTTCCCATCACTGTGTTTAGATTGAAATTAGCTGCTGCACTTCATCAATTATGCAGTGAGGCAGCTTCTCTCTTCTTCTCCGTCTATTCTTTTCCCTTTGGATCAAACTGCCAGGCGATGGAGTGGAAGAAGTGATCTTACTCAGGTGGAGGGAATCATGAACACATTAATTACAAGTATATTCAGAATGTTTACAGCTGATTTCACATAAATTCAAGTCAAATTTCTCCTCCTTTGTTAGTTCATCCAATGAAACATTAGTCCTCCAACCGAAACCGAAATAGCATGACCGTTACGAGAATGATTCATACGATTACAGCAAAGTCAACATACCATAAATAGATCCTCCGCATAGCTGAAACAAACTAATCCAGCCACATTTGATCATCATCATTATAATTTACTTGATGACAGTTTAAAACAATCACCACACTCATTAAATAGCTGGGTGATGTTTTATGCTTTACCCGAAGCTGTATGAGCCTCATTTCATTTTTTTAAATGTCTGTGACTCAGAAAAAACAGCACTTTTAAACGACTTTTACCAACCAACCAAAGCTTTTAGTATCAGATCAATCTCATCTGTTTGCAAAATATCTAAACAGATGCAGAAATGTATTTTGTTGAATTTTGTAGACAGACGATGATGTTTTATTATTGATCCAAACCAGGATTTTTATCATTTGTGTTCCAAATCCCAAGATGTTGGCTGGGTCAAAAAAAAAATCTACAATTGTAAGGTATAGTGACAGTAAGGATGTCAGATTGTTACGGGACATTTTTTTTTACAATATAACTTTGATTGTAAAATGTATTATTTAGAATAGACCAAGTCGGAAAAGATCAGATTTATTGTAAACAAAATGTCATTTATTTTCTCAGCATCTAGCTTCATCCAGTCCCTTTTAGTACTTAAGGCAGCACACTAAGCTTTACCTGTGTAAGCAAATCTATTTAATGTAATGGCACAGTTAACTACAGAGTAGACATTCTTTCTGGGAGAAGTGGAGACAGATAATATGGAGCATTTTTCTCTGAGTTATACATCCATCCCTAACCTTGATAAAAACGAGTCTGATCCCCTTTCTGAAAACTCCCAGCCAGCCAATTATGCATATGAAGCACTGTGAAATTAGCCTCTTTTGTTTGCTCCTTGCATTTCTCTTTTAATGTGTGAATTGGCTCGATTATACAACAAAAAATTGAGCTAATCCTTACATCCCTCTCTGCCTGCCTCCACCCATTCTCTCTCTGCCTCCGTCGCTCTTGCTGGATTTCCTCTGTTTTTCTGTCTTGCTGTGGGGGAAACAAAGGGAACAAAAGAACGAGAGGAGACAGTAAGCTTTTCGTCCACTGTAGTGAGAGCTGGAGTGGAGCTCTCTATAGAGCGCTGGGCAGGCTGGGTGGACTGGTGCTATGAGAACTAGGCCAGAGGACTGTTGACAGCACCCCAGAGTCTGGAGTCATGACCAGATGAAATGAAGAATTACTGGAAGGAAGAATGTAAATGGGAACTGGAAAAAAATCATCAATATATTGCTCTGTATCAGGGATTATTATTGGCGGGATAGAAGTAGACGGAGGGGTCCCTGTAGATTATTGGATTTAAAGCGTAGATTAAGAGGAGGGTAAAGCACCTACCTTTAGTTTTTATACAGACAGAAAACGAGGAGGTTTGAACTTGAATAAAGCAAGTTGCATCAGAAATTGAATCCATAAAATGTCCATGATTCTGCTTAGAATAATGACTCTCCTTATATCTTACCTAATTATCATTATGTTTAGATACTTTCATCTGTTTAAAAAATAGTCCAGGCGATTGATGTATCCCTGGCTACACCGCAAACAGAAAATACTGGCTGCAAATGAAGCATACTTTTTCTTGGTGCAGAACCAATGTTGTCTTAATCATGAAACATTATCAGACTGAAAGGCCATTTTGTTTTGTTGTTTTTAGCTCTATTAAACCAACCACCATCATTATCCTTCTACTTTTCACATAAATATGCCTGTTTAGAGTTAAAATTCCTGTTAATTTACAGCAACTTGTACAGCTGTGTCAATCCCAATGCATTTTTTTTTTTTTTTTTTTTTTTACCATTTTCTGTCTCTTTTGATATTCATTCAGTGATATTGCTACCTGTATGAAGATGGCACTCCAGTCTAAATTGTGATTACCAAGCTGTTATTGGTTGAGTGATGCGGTCAATGGGCATATCACCAGAGCCACTTGAAACACTGAGCAAATCTAAGATATGGACCAGACATTGTTGGAGCTCAGAGTGTCTCATTAGGACAGTTCTTCCTGTACATCCCTGGTACACTGACACTCAAATGCGGTGGTCTCCAATCAGTAGCTCGTTATTATTCACATGAAAAAAGCTTATTTAGCTCTCAGACACTTTCATTTTTTTCAAAGTAGCTCTTAAACGAAAAAAAAAAAAAGGTTGGAGACCCCTGCTCAAATGGATCCTTTTATATACACATATTCAGTGTTTGTTAAAACACCAAATCATTTTAAACTGGATTAAATGTATGGGTTCCAATCTAAGGGAGGTGACAGAGTAAATAGTATATAAGTAATAATAATAATGGGAGCAAAAATAGCCTCTAAAAAGGGTTCATTTTCTAAATGCCAGTGATCATCAGCTGGAGGTCAGAGCATAAAAAGTACTGAGGATGACTGCTTTTTTAAGTTTAAAGTAAAAAAATAATAAGGCAGTGAGTATGTCTCAACTGTTTTATTTATTTTAAAATTACATATGGAAAGTAGACATAGTAACTAATTAATATTTTGCAATTTTCAAAGACGTCTACATTTGTATAACCTGTTTTTCTTCTTTCTAGTGAATAGCTCTTCTCCATATAAAATGAATGGCAAGCAGCTTGTGCAATCAGTTAGGCTTTATGGTGAAGAAGGTAGAAATATAGAAAGAAGAAGAAAGGTATGACGATGAAGTAC